>NC_141830.1:11041473-11341473 GCF_982586985.1 Callionymus lyra
AATAACAGTATGAAGTTACACAACATATTCCATTTTAGCAACCAAAGCTACACTGATCCATTATCCTGCGGCAAACGGGAACATCAATCCAAAAGTCAATACTTAAAGAGCGATTTAAATTTACCAAACCTTTTTTTTTTTTTAACAGGAATTAAAAACAACCGATAAAAGAGGATCCGTCACAACAATGTCTGGGCCAGACACGTGAGCGTTAAAGAACACGTTTGTATTGTGGACATTGAAAGAGCAATCTTGTTTCTACCATCATGATGGTTTTTATGTACACAGTTAAAGATACAACAACACTTCCCAGAAGCAAAGTCAAGCAGAAAGACACAAAACCTCAGCATGCAGGTCAGGTGACCCCTGAGGAAGACTACTTCCTGCAGCCATTTACGAGATTATCGGTGAGACGAAAGGCGTACGCAAGTTTGAAATAAAAGATAAAGAGTTTTGGCGTGCTTCTCCAGCAGCTGAACTGGTTGGGCAGGGTCACAAAGGAAGCGTGGTTTTGTGTTCAGGGCACGTTTGTTTTGAGTGCACATTCCAAGAATAGGTTCACAACACATAACAATGGAAAGAACTATGCAACGTTCTACAGGGAAATTAAACCTTCAATGTCATTAAGGTAGAATTCATAATAAAAATTAAAGCATTTTTTAAATCAAGACAATGGATTTATTTGTTTATAAATCCACCTAAAATGATCTTTAATCTGGGTTTGACTTAATTTAAACATTATTCTCGGATGCTGACCCTCATCTTTAGCCACAATACTAACTACAGAAAAGACCATTTTAACCATAGAAAAGACACTTAAAAATGACCTTGACAAACATCCCAGCGAAAGACATTTAAACTACTGAGGAAGATATCGACTGGCCATCTGTTGGCAGACCAGACGGAAAAAACCCAGTGTGCACTTATTCATCAATAGAGTAGCTGGGCGAGCGTTTTATACGAACAGAACTCAATGTGCAATTATCCGTATTGTTTACAAGTGCAACAATAGACTTCTGGAGATTCTGGATTTTCTTGAATTCAACCACAAATGCCCCCCCCCCCTTTCACCCCCAACTAAACTACAGTTTACCTCCCAGTCTTCAAAAGGATTGTGCCGCAAACACAATGCGACTGCTCAGCAGGTATAAGAGCAAATGTAAAAGGAAATCGAGGCTGGGCTGAAAATTGTACTCTCGGTACAGAAATATCTCTATAGAAAGCCGTCTCTATTTGGAAAGTAAACCATTTTCCCCGACTTGTTCTCAAGGCTTCTGGCTGCTATGGCAACAATGTTGGTCTCCAAGTGACTCATCTCCTCAGTGTCTATCACACACCAGGAGATATCAATGCCGCAACCTCTCCACGGCGGGAGGGACGAAGCATCTTTAGTCCGTCTTTTGTGACCTTAAACTTGCGCCATACAGAGAGACCTTGTACTTTCCAGCAGGCCATGAAGTTTAAAACGCAACGACGGTTAAGGTTCCTCCACACGTGAAACCTCGGTCCTGCATTGTCCGTTTAATTCCCCTATACAAGTATACGATGACCCCTCAGCTATATTTCATTTACTATATGGATGGTGGTGCCTCCATAAGTTAAGTCCCTAGACCCCGACTCTGAGCCGGCAATAATATTTCCAAAGGGTCTACATTTTAAATCGTGGCTATGGTGATGGTCCATCAAGCCAAAAGACACATGGAATGAATAAATAGAAGATAAAATAGAAAGCAATATATACACATCAGTTAGCATAACCAAGTCATGACATTTAAAAAATATATATAAATTATAAAAGAAAATGATTTATTTCATATCATTTTATTTTAATATTCAGATTTTATAACTGGTGAGTCTCTTGGGACCACAAGCAAAATATGTACAGACGATATAAGTATTTATTACCATTTCTTTTAAGAGACAAAAAATGGATGACTTATTTAAACAAATATAACTTCAATGACTAAACATTATTAAGATGTTTATGACTTGGTAACTGCCAATGTACCACATGTGACACGGTCCAAGCTTTTCTCAAGGTCTGACCCAGTTTTTGAAATCTTGAAGCTTCTTGGCAAAATTTGACAAAAATGTACCTTGGGTTTTCTGGTTGAATATTTCTAATTCCTTGTGTAGAATGCTAAAGATAAAATGTCATTGTGAAACATTAGTTTAAGATTCAGAGTAAATGTTTATCACATAGAGTCATCAATTAATCATAAAAAGAGCAAATATTTTCTAAATTTATTTGTGGCCATTAGTTGCTCACACATTTAAATGTACAAAATAATCCTGAATTCATATCACTACCTGCTAATAACGTTCAACCATGCCATGATAGGAGTCGATACCGGTGGACATTGGTTTTGGGTGTGACACAGCAGTCACCTGTACTATTGGCGACAACAAGTCTAGAAAAACTGCATTCACACCTATGGACTGTCTGTTATTACCTCGCACGTATGTTTCAGTGTGAAGAAGAATGCAGTGAATCACTAACCTTATTGTAGGCACTTGTCCTTTTTGTCAATACTACTAAACTATTGCATGGCAAAACTCAAAAAACCCTAAAACAAACAGTATAGAATCACAGTTGTTTTTTTTAAATTCCCATCCTCATTCCATACACAATCCTTTGATAGTGAAAAGTGCAAATACTTAAATTCCGTGTTAAGCTCCTAATACTTCTTTTATAAGGTTAAGAAACTTTACTAGCAGCAACCCAGGTGGTGTTTCAAGGATGAAAGAACTCAATTCATCTGTGAAAATAGTCGGATGATGTGTCGGCTGATGTCTGCATAAGAGTCCTTTGTCTAGAAATAAAGGCAACCCTTGAGTTGTTTTCTTATCATTCGTCTGATGTTGCTTACTTTATGATCGTTTTTTTTTTAATAGATATCTAAATTTGTCACATATTGAAGAAGTGTGTCTTATTTGTATTTTCCATTGCTTGTATATTTGCCGTTAGGATAGCAATTTTACCTCTAAACGCATCAGTTACTGTGAAGGGATTGACATTTCAGAAGACTTGCTGAGCAAAACTAGTTTAGACACGCCAGAACATTTTTCAGTCGCACAAATAAAAAAAACTCATAGCATAACGTTGTTTATTAAGTCAACAAAACTTGTGAGAACAATATAACAGAAAGAATGGTTGCGTTTCATTACAAGTCACTGAGCTTTAGATACTAAAAATGATTTTCAGCTTGACGAGTACAAATAAGAAATCTGACTTGAGAACAGTAGTTCATTATTTGGAATGTTACAGTGACAACATTGTTCATAATTTGTTCCCATCTTTGTTAAAGTGAGGAACTACTAAGACACTGAGAATATAGTATACTGGTTGTATTGTGATAGTTACTCACAAAGATGATACCATCTTTAGAGTAGGAAGGTTGTGTGCTTCTATTCAGCGGTAAACCAACACTTTTAAGGTTTTAAATCCAAGCCTAATTCAAAGAGAAAATTGGTTTTTCTGCTCTGGTTTTTGGACATCTGAACTGAATGAAAACCATTTTAATGACTGACATGAAAAATGGCAAACAGGAAACAAAAGTTGCTGATATTTCAAAAAGCAGGCCGTAGAATGAGATCAATCCGAGTATGACGCATTTTATGACTGTGACATTAACAGTTACCGAGTTACTCAGAGAAGGTTTTTTTTTTAAAAAGAGAACAAGTCCGAAGTACAAGTGTTAATGAACTGCAACATAATCACAGGCAGTTTCAAGGAAAAACAATAATGTTAAAATATTTTAAATTTGCTTTACTTTCTTTGATCAAATCTGGTTTACTTTGAAACAAGAAAGTCAAGTATTTCTGACGACTGAGCCTTACATTTTATTTAGTGTCAGTATTTCTGTGATATTTATCTTATCACACTATTAATAAGTTACAGGACATTAAAGAGTAGATTGTTGTTTTTTTCACTTCTCACAACTTGAAAAAATGAACCTACACAAAAACTGAAAAGCCTTCTTTTCAGAAAATAATTATGTCGATCTTACGAAGATCATTTTGAACGATATCCAAGACAATGTTTTAAATATCCTTATCAAGGCACGACTTTTCTCTGCCCCTCATGTACGACACCATCAACACCACCTGACTGGACAGGTTTCAATGCTGGTCACCCATGTTTTGCCACAAACTGACATTTATCTGATGAAAACTTGCTGACCTTTCAATCGCCAAAGCTTTGTTAAAACAAACCAACTACTGAAAGTAAAAACATCTATTTTGAATTGGTGATAAGTGAAGTTAAAATTTAGGAAGTCCACTGGCACAAACTAATACAATCTTCATGCATAGAGAAGGGCGGAACATTTTAACACCTGATCACTAACTTCTGCTTCTTAAGGTTGTCACTGGTCTTCACGAGTCACTCGTGAAAAATGACGGCTCACACATCATTACACTGGGACCGAAAAGTGGCATAGGCCTGTCACAAGGTAGCATGTGCAGAAAAGGATTTGATTTCTGAATCAGCTGACTGAAAGTAAATGACTGCCTTGGTGCTTGTTCTTTTTCTCCTATTGATTATTTTGCGTTTTATCTTATTTCATTCTTTTATTCTGTACCGACACCACAAAAAAAATGTTGTGTTTTCAACAGTGGCAATAAAGTTTTAGATTCTGAAAGTGGCAGGTGACAGTGGCTGGACAAACAGCTGTCATAGTTATTGGTCAACCAGGATATTTAATAACATCTGCCAGTCTGCACAGAACCATATACTTTATTTGTTACTTTTCATGTACCAAACACTTTTAAATTATTTCAATCTTTCAGTTATATTGGACAGAATATATACACGATACTAGGGGTGTGTATTGGCGAGGATATGGCGAGGATATGGCGAAACATATCGCGATACAGAGGCAACAATAAGATATATTGCAATACTGTAGTAACAAGTATATATTTGTAGTATTGTCAAGAAATAGACTCTGGTGTTGCAGGATTTACAGACCACATGACACTTGACTTAGTCTTAACTGCTTCCATTTGTTTTGAAACCACAATATCATCTATAAAATCTGACGGAGTCAACTGTATCCTCTTGTCCTCAGTCAATTTTCTGGGATTTCAATGTTCCTTTAGCTGCAGAGGAACGTGCTGACTGCTGCCCTCTAGTAACGAAAGTTTAATTTAGATGTTCTATTAAGATGTTAATTGTAAATTAACAAATGTTTATCGTAAACACACTTAATTGAACTATAAATCATAAAATAAATGGGGGAGGGGGAATCAATACAGTGCTGTTGAATATGGATACAATATCGCGATATATCGCCATATTGATATTTTTTAAACACCTCTATGTGGTACGTGATAAATCAGACATCAGTACATGCTTCTGCTGAAAAATGACAAGTTTGTTCTTGCCAAATAGTCTCACTGATGGCTAGATATAGATAGAAATAACATCTATACTATACATGCGTTCTATACTGTGATGTAAATAGTAGGAAATTTAAACTGAACAGTTTATTAATATAGTTAGTCCCGGGGGAGAAACGTACCATCCCGTAACAATTTGTAGATCAAGATATTTTTTTATATTTTACATTCTATAAATCTCCAATTGAATAATAAAAATTATGTCTAATAGTGAATTGGGCACATTTTAATCCTGAATGAAAATTCAATTTTATTTGGTGATTTACACCAAATGACACCTTCATTATACTTGAGGTGGTGAAATGTTTTTATTATTTTTATTTATGTCCTACATTATGTAATTGTCCTATAGGTGTCTTGTTGAAGGTTTCCCACGCCGCTTCCAGATTAAATGTACGCAAGAGAATGTGTCTCCATGCACTCCTACAGGTAGGCCATGAAGGTCAGACTATTTCAGTCATGGTCATCCTCTTACCTTTGAGCTGCGGCAGCGGCGACAGCTCCACTGGGGCGCTCTGGGTGCGAAACTGGGATGATCCCTGAGGCTTCCTCTGCTTCTGGGCCTTCCTCACGGACTTTCTCGTGAACCCGTCCACTTTCTCAGATTCGTAGATGGCCGACATTTTGATGCATGAACCCCGTGGAGACTTTTTTTTTTTCACACTCGTATCAAATCAAAGCTCTCGTTGTGACAGGTTTTCCTCGCGCGTTCACATCAGAATGAAAATACCGGACTCGGTTCTTCTCTGGTCCAAATCTTCTATTCCTCATTTTCCAACATCCTCGGTGGGTTTTGGGAAAAATCTAAATCCACAGACGACACCATTGGAAGGGAAAATAGATACAACTAAAAAAAAAACAGTGATCAAATAAACAAACTAGTTACTATTTTTCCTACGTGCTTGTCGCGATTTTATGACGTTAAAAAGAGCGACCTGTTGCTGATCATGTTCCGGGCATCATCAAAACAAAGTTGTAGGTCGTAGCGAAGTGCTAACGTTAGCTAGTAGCTTAGCTTGACACAAAAAAAAATGAGCTCTCGAAGAAATGTGTCGTTTTAAACCATTTCCAGCGTCGCTCGAGACGAAACTACACAACCCTGGGCTTTTGAATTCCGTGTCGCTGCGAGCGAACACGTCCAGTGTGTCGCCCTTTTCGCCGTCTTCTTGTTCGTGTATTTCCACTCGAGTTCAGGTTCGACTTAAGTTCGGAGTGAAACGTTTCCACCGTGCAAGTGTTCCGATCCACCTGCCTCGCCCCTCTCACTCCTCTCGTTCACGCTCGATCGTTTTCGAGGATGGATTTCGTTTTAAGGTGTTGTTTTTTTTTTTTTATCTCCGACGGAAAACGAAGCAGTAGCAGCAGCAACACCAGTCCAGTCGTCCCGTCGTTGTGCGCTCGGCTCGGCTCGACGCCACAGTACTGAGCCTGACAGCTGTGCGTCACTGATTGACGGCTGGAGCAGCCAATCGCAGCGCGGAGATGTAGGAAGTGAAAAACTTTTTCGACCAATCGTCGGTCACGGCTGATGTGCCTGACCATGTGACATGTAAAAACAAATGCGTGACGTTGCAGACTTTGGTTCCAACTGCAAATGTTCATAAACGATCAAATCTAGTTATTAATGGAGTTATTTATAAAACATATACATCAATTTATGATATATAAATAAAGCATATTGAAAAATAAAAAGACAAGAACACAATAAAAACTTTAATAAATTCATCCTTACATTTCTATTTTTACTTATTGTGACGGTTGTAGCGTCACTGCGTCCACTAGCATGAGGCACCTCTGGTTTTAACATGAATTTTAATCCCTGCTTCCTTCAGTTTCCTCCGAGAGTCCAAAACATGCAAAAGACAGATAAGAATTTGTAAGTAAGTAAGTAATTTGTATTTGTATAGCGCTTTTCCAGACCAGGGTCACAAAGCGCTTAAACAATCTAAACAATATTCAAAAAAGTATATACTTTAAAGATCAAGATAAAAACTGATAACACAACAGGAGTTCCAGAAAATCAAGGAAAAGCCTAAACAAATAAAAACGTCACTTACTCCCAACTCCTGTCTCATGATATTCAATAAAATTAGCAATTGGAATGAAATAAATGAAGGAACTTTTAGTAGGTATAACGAAAATATCGATATGGCGATATATTGCAATGTTCTTTAACATGATATTCGACAAGCGTTGTATCGATTACTAAAATGTTACTACGTTTCAGTTTTTCCTTGCAAATTATGTGTGTTACCATAGTTTTTATGCTTTAACAGTCCAATTTATGTCAATTCTTATTTTTCATAGTGAGCATCTAGATGGCAGCATTCATTCTGTCATCCTGCAAGATACCTTCGATGACTGAGGACGAGAGGATACAGTTGACTCCAAAAGCTTTTAAAGCCGATGTTTGTCTTTTAAAACACATGTAAGCAGTCAAAACGATCCAATTTCCCAAAGGAGATATCCAGATGGATTAATAGTCCTTCTAATCTCATTTCAAACAGTCAAGGGTTGAGTGGTCGATAAATTATGCAACACCAGAGCATTACTACAAATATATAGTTGCACGTATCATAGATTATTGCCGATAAAGAGATCTACTGTCCAGTAGAACATTATCAGAACCTCTTAAATGATTGATTAAAGAGAGTACTTGAGTAGCACGCAGGTCACTTCAACGTCCATCCCTCGTTTCATCAGTAAAAACACCCACAAAAGAGGTTTGGAAATGAGAAAACAAAACCATTATCAATTTGGTTTAATAAAAAGTACATTCTTTTATCGTCAAACAAAGAAAGTCAGTGTTTTTTGTACATATGAACAAGTTATAAAGAGAAATATATAGATGTAGAATCCTCTACAAAGCTCCACATTTTTACTTTTTACATTTCAACAAGTTCGTCTAAAGAGGTTTAACGAAATCAACAGTAAAAGTGTCGATATATATATATTTAGTTAACCATGCATTCTTTAGAAAACACATTTGATTAAACTCTCGATCTGAACAGTCTCCAGCAACAGAAAAAAATACAATGTGTTGAACCCGATCATGGCACAAATAATTTCCAAAGCCAACTGCCGTAGAGTTTGTTCACTTTGCAGGACTTCTGACGAAATATGTGGAAATCTTCTTCATGTTTTGTGGCGATCGTATGGTCTGCAACGAGACAACAAAAAAAGTTTTTTAGCAGAATGGAAACATGAAACAGAAAGCAAAATTCTTCCTTGTGCACATGTGTGAGCTGGAATATCCAGACGCACAACATTCTAAACAGGAGTCGATGTGTTTGTTTGATCACCTCTTGCTTTTTTTTCTTCAGATCATTATTCGACTCCGCCTGAAGACGATATCGCCAGAAGTGTTGTGAAAGTAAATCTTGTATTTTTAAATTGTATAAATAAATAGCAGATAAGAGCAGCTGACCCGCTACAGGGGAAAAAAAGTGTAGCCCTAAAACCTAATGGGATACATGTGATGTCCCGTTTTTAAAAACAAATCACATGCTGCCCCCCCAAACAGGGAAATTGTCTTGGGGGATTTTTGGGGATTTTGATATTCATCTTCTTAACCAATGTTCATGATCTGTGAAGTTATTTGGAAATCATTCCATAAATTAACAGTATTTGTCTTTTTGTCTCTAAATAGGTTCTCAAGGTGGAGCAGCCATTACGAGTTTTGACAATCAAGTTCCAAGGGAATTCGGAAAAATGCAACCTTTGACACGCATCAGACAGACTCCTCCCTCTTGACACGAGCACTAGTTAATGAGAGAACAATAAACAAGGCTTGCAACAAATTGAGTTAAACTATTGGCCAGAATGTCGGACTTGTATCACGATACAGGGGCAACGATACAATATGTTGTATTTGTATAGTGTAGGAACTAGGGCTGCACGATATATCTTTAAAAAAAAAAATACAGATATCGTGATATTGGCATTTGCGATATGCATATCGAAAACATGCACGATAATGTAATCAATTAAATGATCAAAGATTAATTTTATTGTATATGTACATCAAGCGTTTCTTCTTCGTGTGATTAGATGCCGCTTTGGTCGCTCCGTATAAATGAAATTCAAAGCGAAAAACTGCAGCCACTACACGTTATAACGCAAAATGCACTCTTTCAGTCAATTCAGTATGTAACGATGGATTATTGGATCTTTTAAGAGACTTATGAAATTGTGTGAAGACTGTAAAGGCAAGATTTCTTTTCAACATGTTAATGTATACAATGCAAATAAATGCAATATTTGAAATTCGAGTAATTCTCTTTGCAGAATAATGTAAAAGGCAACTTTTAGTGTTAATATTTGGAAATTTCTCCGTTTGATTTGTGTATTCATTGTCTATCCGAGTCACTACATTTTATGTGAAAGAGAGAAAAAAAAAGGCATTAATATCGCAATTCCAGACACCAATATCGTATATCGCACTTATTTCCAATATCGTGCAGCCCTAGTAGGAAATAGAATAAATTTGTAGTATTGTCGAGTCCTTGACTTTTGTTTTGAAACCAAAATAGGTCATTCAAAGCTGCTGGAGTTGACCGCATCCTCTCATCCTCAGCCCTTGCCTGGATCTTGCAGAATGACATTGTTCATTTAGTTGAGAAGAACGTATAAACCACAAGAGAACTATGATAAAAATAAAATTTGATTTAAAAGCAACGTAAAAAGGTAATTGCTACAGTCTTGTTAATTACGGACCGTGGGAAACAAATATTACAATATTTAAATGCATCTATATTTTCGTTCTACCCCGATTGTTAAGTTCAGGTTTTTTTCAATTTACTTGGTCACGCTGGGCTTTAATGATGACATAACAGTGACACGACTTACTGGTGATGCTGGCGTCTTCCCATCTGGTTTCTTGGACGCCTTTGGGCTTCTGGGGTGACCCGTCACTTTCATCTTTCGCCCCAACACCGACAGCCAGTCTGTGACTCCGGGGGAGCAGTTTTCTTTGCTGGACTGACTTGAGGAGTCCTGCGTGCTCTCGCCCAGACTCCCCTGGGAGTGGCAGCAGACACTGGGGAGCCCTCTGCTCTTTTTGGACACCGGGTCGAGCTCCTGAACGCACTCGCACTTCTCTGCGCCTTCGCAATGCGTCACTGGACCGCTGTCCGTTTCCAGCCTGCGCTTCACCCGTCTTTCTGTATTCGGGGCGACCCTCACCGGACTCTGAGGACATGGACTCAGGACTTTCCTCAGAGGCGGGCTGAGCCGGCTTGGAGAACCATGGCTTGGCGACAACCAGGTTTTTATGGAACATGGCGTTCTCTGGCGCACAGAAGCTGCTATGGCATCTCTGGAGGTCGAAGGTGAAAGAGTAGAGGAGGGGAGAGGCAGGGCGGCGCCACTGGGGGCACACACTGCTACCCGCGGGGACGCCGGTCCTCTCAGGACGCCGGCCCTTCTCTCTTTAGGAGGCGTCTTCTCCACCTTACTGGACGCCTCTAAACAAAAACAGTCAAGGTTAAACTTTCTATTCTGTTGAACAAGACCTTCATCTAAACAAATTATTATTTTAATGTAAATCTTCACGCATCTTTTACACAGTGGTTAAAGATCCAATCACACTTCTACCTTGATTAATTGATTATTATTAAGAGGAAACGCAAGCATATTTTTTAAGAAATACGACGTCCTGTAATATTTTGTCAGGAAAGAACAAGAAATAACATCTCAATATCACTATAATTATCGTTACATAATGCTTACATCATTACTGTTTTCAATTAAATGTTCTGATTGTATTTGGGCTACTTGTTTTTATTTTTTTTAATTGAATTATCATTTAGTTCTTTTCAAAGTTTTTTTGTGGTGCAGTTGATTTTTTTGTTCCGTTTCCCTCTTGGAAAAATTCACTTTGTATTTAATGAAAAACATCTTTTATGTAAATTCTATAATAATTAAAATAAAATAAAAACTTGGACCAAATAATACATTTTGAAACATCCAGAAAAAGCAGATCGTGTGTACTTACTTGGGAAAGATACGGGCCGAGCCCAGCCGACAAGATTAGCGTCGCCTATTGAAGTCTCGCTTCCCTCCATGTCACGATGAAGCCTCCAGATCCGGACAGTTTGATCGTCAGAACAGGAGGCGATCTGAAGAAACGCACAAGTCTAAATTAAAATTTACTCGCACACAATATACAAGCAAATAGAAAATGAAAATAAAAAGCATGGAGGCGTCAATCATGCAGGAGAGTTTGGCAGTAGAACACTAAAGTATCATGGGATTTAAAGTCTTAACTTTGACACATGCATTATATATGAACGAGACAAATGCATGGAGAGGAAATAAGAACATGAAAAGATGGTGTGTCAAGCTAAATGTGAATCAATGCTTCAGGAGAAAACATCCTAAAAGTACTAAATTTGTCGCCCCTACCTTCGTGAAATCCGTCGGACACCACGCCACACACGTCACCTCTTCACTGTGACCTTGAAGAGTCATAGGAGGTTGTTCCGGGTCAGAGATCTGTACGTGGGGAGACATGGCAGATATGAGACCTCAGACCCAGGAAATGGACCATTTTGTCTGGAAGAAAGTTTGTACCTTCCAGATGTACGTGTTGTTGTCACTGGAGCCGCTGGCCAGGAACTGGTCGTCCGGGCTGATGCTGGACTTGATGTAGAACGACGAGTTCTGGTGGCCACTGAAAACCGCCTCTGTGAAATAATTTTTAGCCGGATTTAATAATAGCTTTGTGTATTCAGTTTACTTAAGTGATCAGAACCACCGACCTATATTCACAGCCGTTTGAAAATGTTTTTATGAGCAGTGCCTCTCTACATCAGGCCTAGATCTTAAAAAAAACCCACAGATTCTTAAAAACAATGCTCACCTGCCTGGTCATCTCCGTGCGTCTAATAATAACCAGCATTTCCTAAAATATCACCGTCACGATGTCCTGTCATGTTACCTGCACTTCCCCCTAGTGACCATCAGGAGTATTGCATATAATCTACAGTTTATTACTGTTTTCTGTAGTTGGGTAAAAAACGTCTAGTTTAATATTTGCAGAGACTAAATAAATGTAACGTGAAGCAAAATTTAAACTAAATGGTATATTTGCTAGCTTAGCTTGTTGTT
Source organism: Callionymus lyra (assembly GCF_982586985.1). Taxonomy (NCBI): domain Eukaryota; kingdom Metazoa; phylum Chordata; class Actinopteri; order Syngnathiformes; family Callionymidae; genus Callionymus; species Callionymus lyra. The sequence continues at coordinate 11,053,987 of NC_141830.1, forward strand.
AACACTTCTGTCTTTTTATACAGTATGTATAGTTTGAAGACAAATTACTTACTTAATATAATCCTAATTATATAAACCACCACACTAGAGAAAGAAGCAACAAGTTTGAATCACTTGACAAAACTGAATGGTTCAAATAAATGAAAGAATGATGTCATCTAATCCATTACAGATGATTTTATCTTCTCATAAAAATGATAGAACAATGTTTAGATATTTATTTTCTGAAATTATTGCTAATTTAAGAGTCTGATGAAAGTACAAATAACTAGCTTAACTAATTAAAAGAACAGTTTTTGGTATGATTTAGTCAAAGAACTGATAGAAATCAAGTTGCAACATCAATGACTTGAAAAAGAAGTTACCTGGCGTCGTTTTGATTCCGCTGACATTAAACATATAGATGTTGTCATCAGTGCAGTTGCACATGACGTTGGACCGGGTGGAGTCCAGAACTAATCCAGAATAACCTGTCGCGTGGAAAATATATTAGAATACAATCCTTGTGAAAACTAATGATGGGATTTTTATCTCCACTCACCAAGTCTGGTGCGCATGGAGGAGCCGGGATACGGGAAAGTCTGCAGAGCTACAGGATCGTGGTTGTGTGCCGTGTAGTTCTTCCTCAGATCCCACAACTTGATTACTCTGAACAAATATCCATTAAAAAAAAATTAAAATGCAAAAATAAAAACCGACAACTTGTCCGTTAAGGAATCATGCTTTTTACCCATCGACGGCTCCGGCTGAGATGAGAGTGTGTTCATCTCGGAACAAAACCACAGTGACGCTCTGTTGCGAGTCCTGGAAGACAGTCGTTTACTTCAGCATCAGCTTTTAGGGTCATTGCTTAAATGGTTAAATTATAGTTTGCTTACCACACTGGGGGCCATCCCACGCATGCTGGTGCGACGCTTCTTAATTTTAGACGCCTGGTGCGTCTCTGCCTTGTTGTGGGCGCCACTGATCTGCTTCACTTGTCTGTAGAATCCATCTGACAGGAGAACAATTTGAGCAGATTTGTTAATATTCGATCAAAAATCATCGTTTTTTAGCTTCAACCTGCATCATCTCAGTACCTTTTTTGCTGCACCGGGTGTCCCAGACCATAATATTGCCATCTCGAGCACCAGTGCAGAACACAGCTGAGGATACAGAACAATCACAAACTGAATTTACCACAAAAACAAAAGTTAACACTTCCTAGGTGATGATGTACACATAGTTGCTCAATGATAGCAATATAAATAAACATTTTAAAAGGTTTTTTTCTCATACATTTCTCTTCTGGACTGAACGCGACCGTCTTGAGGCTGCAGAGGTGACCTTTGAACCTGCCCAACATCTCCCCCGACTTTACGTCCCACAGGTGAGCCATCTGATCTCCTGCGGCGGTCACCTTTAAGAGAATCATCACGTTTAACCAAAATTCATTGAGATAAGTAAATAAATACACAAAGTTATTTTTTTAAAGACAACTCGAAAATTAAAACAGCTTATCAGTATAATGAACTGCTATAGTTATATTTGTAATAAGACACATTTACGGTTTCATGACATCATCTCACCAATTGAGGCTCTCCAGGTACCCACGCAATGTCAAATACAGCATTCTCATGTGCAGACCATTCTGAAATTGTAAACAAATATTATCAACCAATCTTTTTCTTATTTACATTTTTAAAGGATGGTGAAAAATATTGGCTTTAAACCAACCTTTTAAAAGTGGAGTTTTGCATCTCTCCGTGTTGTAGATCATAACTGTGCCCTCCTCGTTTGCCACTGCGATGATATCCTTCATCGCCCCGACTGCAGAGGACAGAGTTGGTCAAATGGCCACGATTCATGAAGACAAAACGTTTATTTAAAAAAAGGCAGAGAGCTACCAGAAGAGAAGGACAAGCCAAAGGGAGGCACAGGAATTCCAAGGTTTCCGTAAGAGATGTGCTCATCATGACGAACACACTTGTAGCCTCCCAGTAGAGATCCCAGAGGGTATTTCGGCCATGGATCTGCAGGAAGGACTACAGATAAAAAACACACATTTGGTCAAACCTATCATAGCCAAAGCCCTTGAAAACATTTCAAAAGATTTAAATTCAACGATGCTACAAAATTACAAGTCGTATTGTGTATTCAAAATAACAATGTGCTTAGATTTACCATTTAATTGTAGTTATTTTAATTTAAATAAAAAACGATACTTATAGTCGATGGAGAACAACAAATAATGCCATCATTATATTATTATGAATGTTCTCACTATTGAACCACGGGCTGTAAATCGATACCGGAAGTATCTTAGATTAAATAATTTAACTAATAATAACGTGGTTTTTTTTTATGTGAAACTACAGACCTGATGAATCGATGCTTTAGTTTATCTACTAACTCGTAATCCATACATAAATCAACGGAATGCAAAGTATTGCATGAGCTAAAAGTAACGACAGAATGAGATTTAACCGAAAAACTCACCATTTTGTCTCCGTCTTCCCAGACTTCTGTCAACAATAGAGCGAAAAAGCATCCCTGCGCCGGTGTAACAATAAACGCGTCCCCCTGCTCCACAAGTTAACGAAACAATGAGCTCGCAACACCGTGTGCTCCTGTTGAATCTTCCCGCGAACTGATCTCGATCTCACACACCAAAACTCCCGCTAATATGACGTCACGCAATCTAACTGGTCAAAACAACAACTTCCGCTCCAGAACCGCTTTTTTGTTAACGCATGCGCATTCAATCCCACTGGAGCTATATCCGCTTAAAACCTAATTTAAAAAATAAAGTTGGTGATGATATTAAGTTGGAGTTGAGAGTTCAGGTTGATACACGAACAGACACAATCCTAGATCCGTATCTTATAGCAAATATCCTATTGGAAGAATAATTGATTAAAACAAAAAAAAAGTAGTTTGTTTTATTCTGAAAGCATACCGGAACATGTACAACAATAACAAAAGCCGATTTGTCCAAGTGTGTGTACTTGACACTATCATGTCCATTGATGCAGTCCAGTGGGGTTTAAAAGGCTGAAAAAAAACAGCTAAAATGTCGCTTTCGATCGCTCGTTCGTTTTTGTCTGAAGCCTGTTATGGCGAACAAGAGCTCGACGCTAACTCCGCTCTCATGGAGCTGGACAAAGGTAGCGGAAGCTAAGATGCTAACGAGCTAGCATGTGTTTAGCAAGATGTCAGAGTCTAACTTGACGTGTGGTTGGTTTTTCAGGACTTCGATCTGGGAAGCTCGGAGAACAGTGTGAGGCTGTCGTGCTTTTCCCGAAGCTGTTCCAAAAGTATCCCTTCCCGATCCTCATCAACTCAGCTTTTCTGAAGCTGGCAGATGTCTTCAGACTTGGGTATGGATGCTGCAGATGAAACTATGTTTACATCGCATTTTTACAGTCATTACAGACGAGAAGCAGGAACAGTGAGAGCTGCCATGATGTAATGTTATAGTAAACCTGGACCAGGGGCCCCTTCTGTTGTATGTATGTGGCCCCCATGAGGTCAAAGGAAAAGTCATCAGGCGGATCAAGTAGAAACCAACAAATGTATTTATTTAATAATAATAATAATCTCTATTTATATAGCGCCTTTCTAGACCAGGTATTACTATAACTAGTTTAACTCTAAATATGTCAATGATATTTTCGTTTTGGGAATTTTATCTTCCACTTTGGTCATTTATTGTGCTTTGAAAAGATTAAATCTAAAAAATGTAAAAAGAGGAATTGCTCTTATATGAGATTTCTTTTTATTTATATATATATAAAATTGTAATTTAAGCATTATTTAGATTTTTATTTTGTTGTAATTTTTTATTCTAACCTTTTCTTTAGGTGCACAGCACGATCTGAATTTAAATTAAATCAAAAACAAATATAAAAGTGAACCAAAACCCCAAAAAACCCAACATGGCTAGTACTGAGCATACATTTCCAACTATTGGTTTTATTAGATTTTTTTCATTTAATACCCCTTTCCCTTATTATATTTAGACTTTTTGATCATTTATTTTTTGCTTCAGGGCCCTTACTACAGTCACTGTAAAAGTCTCTAAGGAAATTGAATTGCTCACCACACTCAAAGGTTTAAAAAGAAGATACTGAAGTTGACATTGCGAGTGACTATAAAAAGATCAGAAATAAATATGTCAATGTTGTGTTTTTACAGCTGAGTTTATTTCCTTTCACAGGAATAACTTCCTCCGTCTGTGTGTGCTGAAAGTCACACAACAGAGTGAGAAACATCTGGAAAAGATCCTCAATGTGGATGAATTCTTAAAAAGGGTGTTTTCGGTCATCCACAGTAACGACCCCGTGGCCAGAGCCATCACTCTCAGGTCAGGATTTGGACTGGAAATCAGAGGCAAAAGAATGTTAAAGCGCTAAAGCTATCATGTTTTCAACTGTCGTTTCCAGGATGCTGGGTAGTTTGGCATCCATCATCCCCGACAGGAAGAACGCACACCACAGCATACGTCAGAGTCTGGACTCTCATGACAACGTGGAAGTGGAGGCTGCAATATTTGCTGCTGCGAGCTTCTCAGCACAGTCCAAGTAAGGATGAGAACATGGACGTGTGTAATATTGGTCAATAACTGTTAATGAACTTGTTTACATTTGTTTTTTCAGAGACTTTGCTGCTGGGATTTGCAACAAAGTGAGCGAAATGATTCAAGGTAAATATACATTTCTTTAAACGTTCATTAATTTCAAGCAGTTTTCTCGATGCAATCTATCCTCCAGCTTTAGACACCCCCGTGGAGCTGAAGCTCAAGTTGATCCCCATGCTGCAGCACATGCATCACGACGCCAGTTTGGCGTCCAGCAGCAGAGAACTTCTGCAGCATCTCGTCGACTCCTACCCCTCGACTCCGATGGTCATTGTGACGCTGCACACCTTCACCCAGCTAGCTGCCTCCTCCCTCATTGATATTCCCAAACAGGTATGACCTCTGTTTGACCTCCGACGTTTTGACTCATTAAATGCTGAAGGTAAACGAGATGTTGTCGGGGAACCAATGATCCAGCAGTGTGTGGGTCAGAAGATAAGGATCTTTGCTACGTAGAAGAAAGTGAGAAATTGATTGCTTAAGAAGTAAATCTTGATGCACTTAAATATTGCAATATTTTTCTATCGATGGTATTGTATCAAATTTTTTAATTGTTGCAATTAAACTTCCAGCCACAAGATGGCATTTGTCATAAATTGTCCCCAATTAAAGGAACAATTCAATCCTGCAAGATGCCCGCGATCACTGAGGACGAGAGGATACAGACGACTCCAGCAGATTTTAAAGATGATATTTGTTTTTCAAAACGAATTAAAGCAGTCATGACTGTCAAGAGTCGTGTGGTCTGTAAATTCTGAAACACCAGAGTCAAGTACTCGGACAATACTACAAATATATCCCTGTTACTACACTATCACAATGTATCATATTGTTGCCCCTGTATTGTGATATTTGTCTCGTAATACACACCCCTACTTATAAGGAATGTTATTGATCTTATGTGTGTTTTTTTGTGGGATCAAATATTTATTTTCTGTACACGTTCCATTTTGATTTGGTAGCTGCAGCTCCTTCTCCAGTACCTGAAGTGTGACCCCAGGAGAGCGGTGAAGAGGTTGGCCATTAGTGACCTCAAGCTTCTGGCTAAAAAGGCTCCTCATCTGTGGAACAGAGAAAACACGCAGGTACAAGTGTTCAACTCTGACCTTCAGTATTTTTAGACACAACCTCGTGTCCTCACTGCAGACGCTGTGCGAGTGTGCGCTCAGCAGCCCGTATGACGGTCTGAAGCTGGGGATGTTGGCGGTCCTCTCCACCCTCTCGGAAACCATCGCCATCAAGCAGTACTTTTATAACGTGGCAGGTATATTTCCGTCGGAGCTTCTGTGTAGACATCGTTTTCTTTTTTATAACTCGACACACCTTTCCCTGTCAGGCGGCTCCTCCTCTCCACCAAAAATCACAGATCTGGTCAAATTGGCGCAAGAATGCTGTTACCATAGCAACCTAGCCGTGGCGGCACACGGTGTCCGGGTGCTCACCAACATTGCCGTTTCCTGTCCGGACAAAGGTCAGCTCGTCGGGTCACTGGATCGTACCCTGATTTTTGGAGACTTTATTTTACCGATTTATTTCTTCAGATATCCTTCATCTGGAGCAGGACACGGTTTTGGGGGTGCAGTCTCTTCTGATGCTCTGCAGCCAGGATGAAAGCCCAAGTTCTCAGGCCACTCTCAAAGTAAGGGGCAAAAACTTAAAGAATGGAAGTGATTTTAAAAAGTTGTTTAATTGTTCTTAACTTTTCTGGTCTTGCTAGTAATTCTTCACTCATTGTTGTTGCTTCATAGCTGTCCTTGACCTCTTTGGTGAAGCTGCTCAAAAGTCGGCCTCACCTCAGCCAATCGGCCGTAGAGTTTCTGCTCGGCCAGCTCCACTTGTCCTGCGACTCCTCCCGCGTTCTGCTGTGCCACGCCCTGGCGGCCATCGCCAGCCACCTGCCCGTGCTGGGCGACGGCATGCTGGGAGATTTGGTCGACCTCTACAGGGTGGCCGGTCATTCGTCCAACGAGCAGCAGCAGGAGCTTCTGGTGAGGTCCCGCGAGTGACGTTCTCATCACGACGCACCCCGACAACTTTACTGCTGACTACTGCAGGTTTCCCTGGCAACCGTGACCTTCGTCGCCAGCCAGGCGTCTCTGTCGTCCGAGGTGAAGACGGTCATCAAGCAACAACTCGACCGCATCGCCAACGGCTGGACGGTTTACCGCATCGCACGGCAGGCGTCGCGCATGGTAGTTCAACGTCTCAACATCAAACATTGAAGAAAACTTAATTGATGTAGATCATCAGAATAACTTTTCAACATTAAAATCTTCGTTTAAATTTTATTTTTAAGAATTAAATTAGTTTTTACTGAATAATTGAATTCAATCATTTGTACATTGAAAGGTACAATTTGTTTAATTTACAAATTGATTAACATATTCCAATATTTTCTTAATATAAATATTTTTTACCATAGACCATGATATTCTAATTCAATTTATTCAAACATTTATTTTTTATTAATTGCCTTTTAAATTCAATATTAAATGTTTTTTTTTTTTAGTTTTAACAATTTCATTGTGGTATAATATAATTTAATTCAAAAGTACATTTATTAATCACGATCAATGTAAAAGTGTTGGTATAATACTGTCCTCAGACATGACCAATAGAGTACCAGGCTACTTGATCATGTGATAGTTTCAGCCAATTATGGTTCCACGATTATACAAACATTTTTAAATTGAATTTAAAAAAACTTAAAATAAATAAAATATTGCCTCAGACTTATTTTTGAATATCAAACTTGGATCAATAATTTTCAAAATATTCCAATATATTTATTTAATTTAAAAAAACAAAAAAACTCAACCTTTCAATTATTGAATTAAATAATTTAAAAAATGATTTAAAAAAATGCAATTTAAAGAATTCATGTGAGAGTTTCAAAATTCAAAATGTAAAATTCAACCGTTCAATATTCTAACATACAAATAAAGCCTGAATCTCTGATCTAAGTTTTACATGCAAAATAATAATGTTTTTTTCCTGGCTCTGCAGGGCTGTCATGAGTTCTCCAGCGAGCTGTACCAGAGCCTGCGGACCCGGGTGGCGTCGGAGCACTTTTACTTTTGGCTGAACAGCCTGAAAGAATTCTCCCAGGCGGAGCAGTGCTTGAGTCTGGTGGAGGACGGCGACTACAGTGGTGCCATGAGCGCCATCGCCGAGGCCCTGCGCTCCTACCAGAAGGGCATCACTTCTCTCACCGTCAGTGTTGCTCGCTGTCGTGTCGGCAGATCGCTTCGCACTTCTAATGATCCTCTCAATCCTGGCAGGCCGCCAGCACGCCGCTCAGTCCTCTCACGTTCCAGTGCGAGTTCATGAAGCTTCGGATCGACACCCTGCAGGCGCTGTCGCAGCTCATCTGCACCTGCAACAGCCTGAAAACCAGCCCGCCCCCCGCCATCGCCACCACCATCGCCATGACCTCCGGGAACGAGCTGGAGAAGTGCGGGCGCATCTCCCTGCAGGTGAGAGCTTGATCACATGACCACGTCCTTGAATATCAATGATTTTACCTCCGGGCGTCTCCTCAGATGAAGGTCTGCATGGACGACTTCAGAGGTCTGGCCTCTCGCTACGCTGACCTCCATCAGTCGTCGTTCGACGCCGACTACGCCACTTTGAGGAATGTGGAGCTGTATCCTTTGATTGTGACTCACGTGAGGATGTCGTATAACTTTGTATACATTTGCATTATAACATCTACATGTAGCAGCAAACATGTATGACGATGCCTTCAGGTGTAACTCAGACTTTGAAATTGTGATCTACTGAATTCTAAAAAAACTAGAAGGTAAAAGAAACACTTTTTTTGCCCAGAAATTAAAGTTTCTAAATACTGACAAAAAAAGGTTCATGTCCCAGTGGACCATGGGAACACACAGAAATGTTGAAGATTTGTTTATTTTAAGTTTCTCAAAAACGTTTGTTTTTTTCAATTGAAAGAGTTGTTTCTAAAAATTCCCTCCATTCGTCTGCAAAATAACTTAAAAATAGAAAAAGAAATATAAGATAACAGATACAAATTTCAGGAAAGGTTGATAGTAGGATGATTACATTTGGGTTGTGTTCTGGATGATCTTTAACTGTCATTTAAAGGATTCTGTCGTTCTTTTTTCTCATGGCAGCTGCTGTGTGTGATGTGCAGGCGTGTTATGCAAGGCTCATAATTTCAGTGCTATCATTACTTTGATATATATATTTAATATTGTTATTAAATAAATAACAAATGAATTATTATTTAATACAATTTTATTAAAATTGTATTCAATTTAAAGAATATTTAATTTATAGAGTAAAGTTTGACGTTTTACTTATTAAAAACTATTTTTAAACTTGTACAACAGACAAATCCTATGATGAGCGATCGGCTCGATGTTTGATTGGATTATTCTGGTAAGATGGCACTATTTTATCAACATTTTTATTTTTTATTCAAAAAGGCTCTTAATTTTTTATTTTTTAAATTGGAATTAAAATATCACACTCTTTGTGTAAAAGCAAAGTCATACATTTTAACGATTTTCTTTTTTAAATTAAATTATAATAACTGAAAATAGCATTAATCACAATTAACTTCTATACGGTAGCGTCATGTTCAAAGATTCAAACCAACATTGTTTCATCATGCGTGTGTTGGGACTTTAACCAAAGCGTCCAGGCAGCAACAGAGCTGTTTGTTGGTGTCACATGTGATCGAGGCTCTGATCGTCAACCCACAGGCTGCCAGGTAAACAATGATCCACTTGTTCTCTGTTGACTTGACCTGAAAAGCAACACCAGAAAGTACATGTTTAAAAAAAAAGTAGTACCATGATGGCACAGGTCTTGAAATAAACATGTTTTTTTTTTTAAACATTTGTCGACAGCTTCCAAGAGTTCGGGACGGTCGGGTCGGTCCAGACCGAGAGCGAATACGAGCGTCGGATGATTTCCGTCTTCAATCGAGTGCTTGAGGAGGTCGAGGGTCTCAACAACAAACATCCCCCCGTGTCCTACCTGGTAAACACACCATCTGCGTTGATCGTCATCGTCGCATAATAACCATCGTCCTTCATGGTGTGTTGCAGCACACGGGGTGTCTGTGTGACGCCGTCATCGCTCTGCTGAAGGTCCCTCTGTCGTTCCAGAGATATTTCTTCCAGAAGCTCCAGTCGACCAGCATCAAGGTTCCTACAGTGTTTGTATCTTGTTATGAGGCAGAATCGGTTGTTTTTTTATTATTATTTGTCGACTAAGAAACTTTATACCAAAACTACTCTCGGATAATTCAATGGCTCGTTCTGTTTGTAGTTGAACTTGGATCGTGTTTTAAATGTTATTGGCCTTTATGGGTAGATTTGAACCACTGCAGTTTAAATTTCCCTTGGGACCCTCTACACCATCACCACAGCACCAAATGCTACATCTTTTTTGACACACAACTGTATTAAGTTTATATTGACTGACGCACTTTATCTTGGTTTTACATTTTTTACAAATGATGCAAAAACTCGCACATCAAAACCAATGAAATTCACATTAACATCTTACAAAACAAAGGCAATAAAATTAATTAATTAATCAAATGAATTAAATAATACCACAAAAAGAAAATGGAAATTTACACTATAAGAGTTATGGAAAAAAATCTCCTAAACTTTGCAAAGTTAGATGTATAAACACGACCCTTTTCAAATCCTTCCTTGATTTTCTGGAAGTTATTTAAAACTGCTTAAAAAAAATGTCCTGCCCAACTGCTGTTTATAATAAGATAATTATATTTAAATGGTTTAATAGACCTTTGCGAGATACCATAATGCTTGTTTTCTAACAAATGCTAACCATGAACTTCCATTTACGTGACCCTTGTCTACTCAGCTCGCCCTTTCTCCATCACCACGAACGCCAACTGAACCCATCCCGGTGCAGAACACGCAGCAGCTGACCCTGAAGGTGGAGGGGGTGGTGCAGCACGGATCCACTCCGGGGCTCTTCAGAAAGATCCAGTCAGTTTGTCTGAACGTCACCTCCACTCTGCAGAGCAAGACCGGACCGGACTCGAAGGTCATTGCCACTCTTGCTCATCCTTTGATTCTAGCTCTCTCGGAACTCATCTTTTTTTATTTAATCTTTTAGATTCCTCTTGACTCCAAGACCAACGAGATAGAGCAGCGAGTGGAACCACACAATGATTATTTCAGCACTCAATTCCTGCTCAACTTCTCCATTCTGGGCACACACACCGTCACCGTGGAGGCCTCGGTGGTGGATGAGAGCGGCGCCGAGTGGAAGACCGGGCCTAAGACGACAGTGTCGGTGAAGTCCATGGAGGATCCGTTTTCCCAGCAGCTCCGGCACCAGCTGCAACAAGCGGCAGCTCCGCCTGCTCCTCAGAGAGCAGCTTACAGTCGCTTCTAGCTGCAGTGTCTGCTCCTCAATCTCCTTGATGATTAAAAGATTGGATTTTTTTAATCCTTGGAATTCCTCTTGGTTTTTTAATAAAGTATTTCTTATACCACATTCTAAACTGCGCAAATTGAATTATGAATGCAAGTATAAACACGGTCGATAGGGGGCGGCAAAAGTGTAGCTAAAATCCCTCTTCTGCAAAATAATAATAATAACTTTTTTAACACACAATTATGCCTCTTCCTTTAATATAAAGATATAAAAAAGCCAGAAATCATTACCTTCAACTGAATAGTAAATAATGATCAAGGAAAAATAGAACTTATGAAATTAATGAGTGTTAACGGATTTCCTTAAAAATATGTTAATTTCAGACTTGCTTTCTTTTAAACATCTAGTAGTGAAAACTCGAGCACAATGACTACTTATTACATACAGATGTGTCAATTTGATATTAAAAGACAGAAGAATATAATATATTCAAAAACAATGAATCACAACAATAAATCGGAAAATTGCGGGTTTTTTCCCAACTTCTCGGTCACCGTTAAGTAAAATGAGCAAACAATTCGTAGAAAAAGTGAAAGTTGGTCTTAAAAAAAAGGACGATGAAGTCATCAGTGGTTAGTGTAGAGAAGCTGAAAAAAAAATCGTTTCCGCTTTTCTTTTCATGGAAAAAGTGGTTTTAAAAAAAAGTTTATTCGTTGTAAATCTTGGAAGGAAGTTTGATTTAAACTTAATCCAGATCATGTGTTTATTAAAATAAATAAACATAATTTGTTTTTAACCTATTTATATTAATGTTGTATGGTGAACTATTATATAATTGTAATATAATTTTGGGGAATAATGAAGAAGGATTTTTAAAAGTTTTAATACGATTAAAAGTAAAATAAATCAACCCAAAACGTAATCGGTTGAAAAGCACCGGCTTTTATTCTGAAAGTAAATGTCTCTTTCCGCTTTCCCCGTGTCCATTGAAACATTGTGGATCCGGGTCTGGAAGCGGATAGCGGTTCCTAAAAAAAACACCCGACAAAAACATCGCTCCTGGGTGTCCGCTCCTCGTCCTCTGGTGTCTACCAAGATTCGGGTTCGCAGCACCGCATCGAACCCCCCTTTCGGATCCGCCTCGTCCATCGTAGCTACAAATGCTGGTTTAACGTGACGATGATGATGAAGATGATGATGATGACGATGAAGCATCGCTGGGTTTATCCCGGCGTCTACGACTGAGATGCAGCCCAGCCACTTGGAAGCCCTGCTAGCATGCTAGCCAGCTAACAAACCCCCATCGAACCACCACCGTGGGGGGATCGACGGGTCTTGCTGAATGGATGCTTCCGCCGCACTAGCGTCGCCTTTCCGTCCCCGCGCCTGTCCGCGCCTCGGCCGCCCTCGAGACTCCACTATGGCGACGAAAAGCAGGAAATCGCAAACTTAACCCGCCGCACGTGATTCCAACATTTATCTCCACTTTTTTTTTTCGGCTTCATCTTCGGATGCTGTGAGGGTTCGGTGAGTAACCATCTCAGCGGACGGATCTCGATACAGGATCCATAGTTAGCTTCTAAAAATAGTTCCAAAGCTACTTCCAGCTCCACCGGCTGTCACGCCGGTTACTGTACATTACATTTTTTTTCTTCTGGACCCGTTATGCTAACCCATGCTAGCTGTAGCATGTCTCCTCCTTTTTTATTATGGCCGCGTTCTTTTCCTGTCTGATACAGTGTGATGTTAGCCGTGCTATAGCTAGGAGAGGGAAAGGCAAACACGCTTTGTAAATAACCCCAAAAAGGGGGACGTCACCCGGGAGAGTGTTGCAACTATAGTCCGGCCTCACCCTCCTCGCCCAGGTTAGCAGCAACACTCCCACCACAGTTAGCGGATTCTTTGCTCACCAGAGGTGTGTTTACAGTCTCTGCTACTTCTGTATTGGAAAAAGGAAAGCCTGGGATCCTGCAACAAGTAAGATCCTACTATTGACTTTAAAATGAAGAAGTTGTTAAACTTCTGCATGTAAGGGATATTACTTCACTTTACTTTCATAGTTTTTGTTTGTAAAATTCAGGGACAAACTGAGGCTTCCCGGGGTCTCTTTACAAGTAATAGTTCTCAGATCAACTTTTAAAACATTAGGCTTGTTGTTGTGGATTTGTTTTGTTTGTGACATGTATTTAATTTGCGCTCCTTAGAGGAAAAATCTCTAAACTTAGGAAAATGGTATCACAGCATGATCTAGACCTTATAATCCATGTGTTTTTTTCTTCTCGTTTAGTCTATTGTAACAGTTTATTTTCTAAACAAGAAGGATCTGTCTCGCCTTCAATGAATACCAAAACTCTGCAGTGAGAATTCTGACCTGCTCTAGTAGAATAACTCACATTTCCCAGATCCTTAAAACTGTATGGAGGTATTTGGATGTTTTTAAGTTTGTCTTTTGTGACAAAGATAAAACAAAAAAAATGTCCACCAAGCATCAGTCGCTACATTAAAATGAACTGGATTTTTTGTCTAGAACTATTAAAAACGAACAGATTAGACTGAAAACAATCCCAACCCTTAGTCGACATAAGGGTGAGTATAAAATAAGACATTTTATATTTGGTTTAACTATCACTTTAAGGGGATAGTTAGCACTTTCTGGTCTTCGCGGACGTACTTTGCAGAATAGGAAAAATCAGATTCTCGTTTAGACTATTGTTACAGTTTATTTTCATGTCTAAACAAGAAGGATCTGTCTCGCCTGCAATGAATACAAAACTAGCAGCGAGAATTCTGACCTGCTCTAGTAGAAGAACTCACATTTCTCAGATCCTTAAAACTCTTCACTGGCTGCCAGTTTCTTTCAAGCTCAACTTTAAAATTCTGGTTCTTACTTTTAGAACTATTTATGGTCAGACTCCTCCTTACATCTGTGATCTGATGATCCAACCTTACACCCCAGCTCGGGCTCTGAGGTCTGTGGATCAGAATCTACTGATGGTTCCTGAACACGGTTCAGGACCAGAGGAGAGAAATCCTTCCAGGATGTTGCTCCTAAGCTTAGGAACGATCTTCCTCTCTCTTTGCGCTTGATGGATCTACTGACTCCTTTAAGAAACATCTTAAGACGTTTTTATTTGTTCAGGCTTTTCCTTGATTTTCTGAAACTCCTGTTGTGTTATCAGTTTTATCTTGACCTTTTAAAGTATTTACTTTATTGAATATTGTTTTGATTGTTTAAGCGCTTTGTGACCCTGGTCTGGAAAAGCACTATACAAATAAAAATTACTTACTTACTTACTTCACACAGGACCCATGACGACGGATCCCTTTCGGATCTTGACCCTTGTGTTCTCTGTCGTACAGGTGGTGTCGTTCAACGATGGCGCAGCTCCTGGACGGGGCCGGCACACTGAGCTGGGTGGTGCTCAGGGCCGTGACCCGCTTCGTCTTTATGTTCCTCAACAATTGCGTGGCCATCCCGTCCTACTGCCTGTACCTGATCCTGCTGCAGCCGCTCAGAATATGGGACAGTTCTGCGTTCTGGCACGTGGAGGGAGTGATGTTCAAGTGGCTGCTGGCCATGGTGTCGTCATGGGGCTGGATCGCGGGATACACGGGTAAGACGAGAGCCTCCTTCGCTTCTGTGCTCCTGCTTTTATTTGGGTGATGACGTTAGACCATGGCACTTGATTTTTGAATGATAAAATGTCTTGTGAACGCAACACTGCAACCTCCAATCCTTGGTAATCTGCAGTCGTGTTTGAAATGAGTAAATAGAAGAGCAAACGACAGACGACTTGAGCAAAAAGATACACACAGTTTATGTTTATGCAAACATTTTGTTCAAGACAGAATTCACAAAGTTGATGAATTATGTTAGGTAAATAAAGTGGTCCCTGACTGCAGTTAATGTTATAATTGTAATTTAAAGTTCAACTTATGTGTTGATTTAACCTTTTTTTTAAATAGATTTTCGACCTATTTTACTCATCATGAGAGCAAGTCAAGACAGTTTTAACATGAGTTGCCCTTAAAGGGTAATCTTACTTAATTTGATCATTAATTTATTCATGTAATAACAACGTGTAATAATTCTAAAAATGTAGCCAACATGATGCACAAAGTTATTCAATGTATTGACTTTTTTCCTAAATAGTTGCTGTGATGAGAAGGTAATGTTGCTATTGTTTTTTCATCTTATACTGTACTGACACAAAAAACTACCAAGTCAAAAATATGTTGGATTACAGAAGAAAAAACTCCCACAAAGTCCTGAATATAAAAAGATTATGTTAATTATTTAGCACTGCAACATGTATTTAATTAATTAAATGGTTTAAAGTGAAGTAAATATTGAGTTAATATTAAATATTAATTTCTTTAAATAATGTATGACATTCATTTGTGTCGATAAGAAAAAAATATTATACTAGATATACCATACAATATACATAAACAATGGTTGTTGTAAACGAGTTCCTATATTTCTATTATATTAAGTGACTGCTGGTCAGAGGATCGACTGAATCTCCAGACATGTTGTGTTGTGATGAAAGTAAACAAAAGTATTCCCAACCGTCATACAATACAATCTAATGTTGTTTTGCAAATGACACGTCCGTAGATTTTATTGGACATCAAACGACAGCCAAAGTTTTCATCTGTTTGTTTGCTCTGTAGCCCCCTCAGGAAAACATCTGTCTGGCAGAGAAATACTTTTTCAATATTGTTTTAGAGGCCGGCGTATTCCCTCTCAACACGGGCCATCAGTCTAAAAAAAATGAAATACTAAAGGCTTTGTATTTATAGATTTTTATTTTTAAGGTAGTGAGCGATCTGTACTTGTGTTTCTCTTGATTATTTTAAACTAGTTTTAAAGTTGTACTCACATGATGCCTTTCTACACCTCTCTCTATTTAGTGACGTATTGGTCTGTATGTCAATTATGTCGCATATAAAAAGTGATCGGCAGCTGTGATTGGTTGACTGGGCGGCAAAGCATTATGGGAGCTTTTCAGGCCTGTTACTGAGAGGGTTGTTGAGAGGAAAACCTCATATGCGATGGTGAGTCTGCAGGTTCCACTGTAACACGTGTGAAGGTGATTATCTTTTTCGATAAAGGATGTCCCAGACACAGGAAATTTAAAATGAAGAAATAACATAAAAAAAACACAAATGCTGTTTTAATCTTCATCTCGGCTCTGTTGGCGGAGCTCGGCCGTGCTATCTTCGCATCAAGCGCACGTTTTGCTCGAGCACATTGTGACGTGTGCATTATTTCAACCTTTGTCTAGTTGATGATTGGCACACGGGCTGAAATGAAAGCGTTCTCAAGTATCATGTGGTCTCTGAGATTGCAGCCTCAAGTGGTTATGTCACTCGCCCGGTGTTGGGTTGCATCACTGTGAGCAAAACGCTTTCAAACGGCTAAACGGTGAGCATGACGGAGCAACAGGACTCTGTGGTTAATAATGCAGCTCCTCTCCGCCTATTCAACACCTGCTCCTGAGCCGAGCCGCCTCCATCACTGACAAACGTGCACAGTTTCAAACCTTTCAAAGTAACCATAGTAGACATTTAACTTTAGAGTTCATGTCTTGTTTTTTATTTTTTAGATTTTTGAGTGTTGGGAGTAAAGTGCCTTGGTGCATCCCTTGTGATCTCAAAAGCGCGTTGACTTCAACTCGCAATTGCAAGTCAAGATTATAAAAGCACTAAAATGGCTCATACCTCCACCAATGCCTTATATTTTACTTTTTCTTAAACGCAGCATACTGTCAAATCAAGAATTCGGGTGTTCTGTTGACTCACCGCTGAAACTTAAATCCAACTTTCGCTACCGAGGTGTTTCCTAACCACAATGCCACCGGATAGTTAGGATGGGGCCACAAGTATATCTTGGGATTCAAAGTAACACCGCATTTTGTTACCCATAGTCACAAGTAGCAAGTGGTAGCATCCATATGACACATTAATAAAGAATCAACCCTGGTGCAAAAACCTGTAACTACTAGATATGCTGTACATTGAGATATTTTGTGATACTGTAGTAACAAGGACATATTTAGGTGTAGGTAGAACTTTATTGATCCCTCAGGAGGTCTCCTTCGAGAAATTGTTTTTTCCAATTAGCCACAGCAGTACAGCAATTTTTCATAAAAAATAAATGAAAATAAGAACAAGAACAAGGAGAAATTAACAGAATGAACAAGATGATACAATCTAAGTATAAAGATAAAGAACATTATTACAAATATTTGTAGTATTGTTGAATACTTGACTCTTGTGTTTCATAATGTACAGACCACATGACTCTTGACAAAGTCATAACTGCTTTCATTTATTTTGAAACCAAAATATGTCAAATACCAACTTTAAAAGCTGCTGGAGTCGACTGTATCCTCTCGTCCTCAGTCGTCACTGGGATCTTGCAGGATTCCTCATGTTCCCAGCTGTGGAGGATGTGATGACTATGTCAGGAAGTTTAATTGCAACACAAAAATGAATAAACACCATGAATATTTCTATGTAAATTGTAAACTTAAAAAAATACACTCAATTGAAATGTAAACCAAAATACAAAGTGTTATTTAAAAGCCAAAAAGAAAAAAGAATGCAATGGTGTTGGATATTCATTATCAACATTTCCTGAATTAACTGACGACTGATGGTTTACCCAAAAAAAAAGTCCTGGTGAATTTATTTTTGCTTCCTTTATTCTGATGCGAGGACAATATGCCTCTTGTGCTGTTGTCATAGCAGTCAAAGTCTCACACAAGTTCTGCTCCGACAGGTGCACCAAAGCCTGCAGGAATTAGGTTTCATTGTGTGGTGATGTGTGGGTGGGTGGGCTCTTGGACCAGTCCAGGCTCCGAGATGCTCCGTCACAATCACGTCTGTGGAAACTTGCTTCTCCACTCATCAGTCCTCCTCAGCTGTCCACTTAATTCTGTTAATCTGTGATCAGGTTTTTTTTTTTGCAAACGTTTGCAGCCCCTTTTTTTAAAAGCCGTAGACGGTTTTATCTCGAGTCATATTTCCTAATCTGATCGAGGGTGTTGGAGAAACTCTGGTCAAAGTTAATCACCGACTTTTCTGGTGCTCATTGAAACATAATTTCAATTTTCAAACTTTTAAAAAGGGGTGAATGAGGATTATATTTGCATGGTATTTTCCACCAATAAGTGTGGAGGGAAATGCATGACAGTGGGGTCAGAAGTATTGTCAGAAAAGTATATGAAGAGTATAACCTACAAGACTGGAATTACCTGCAGCTAAACACTCCACACACTGTAAAGAGGAACATCGTTTGTATAGCTTCATTTCACCTGAAGGTAGATGGGATTGGGAATGAACCCAATTTAACTTTAATTCCTATCTACCGTACTTAATCGCTGACACTCCTTCGGTTAGTGATCACAGCCAACACTTTCGCAGGTTTTAAACCAGCCACTGTGTTTCGTGACCTTTAGCCCACTGACTGAGTTAATCAACTGTTACAGCAGCAAACTAAAAGTTATGTTGGTATGCATCAACTTTAACGTGTATAATTTCAAGACGATCTTTAAACATCAATAGTACAGTGGTCCGTCGCCATAACCCGGTTCACCTGTAGATATTTATTTATTTAATTTGATACTAGTACAAGCAGGTGATTTTATTAACAACAGATACACTAACATAACCATAGACATTGCTAAGAGGTACTAATCACTTCACCAATCTTACGTGAAATCCCCTGGATACCTTTCCAAATATTCTTCTATCTAGTGACGCTAAAATACTGCATTTCAATTCCATGTCCATGTTGCTCTGTCTAAAGTGATCGGCAGCTGGGCGGCAAAGCATTATGGGAGCTGTAAAAAAGGTTTATAAAGGCTGCAAGGAGAGATTATGAGGCCTCAACATGTATTTGAATATTAGAAAATGAAAAATACATTTCTTATTTTGTTTAATGTAATAAACGAGTGACCACTGTTGTATAGACTTTTTTTCGAGGCTTGAAGATGGATGTTACAGACGAGTTGTATGGACGTATTTGGATGTTTGAAGTGTCTTTTTGGACGAAGGTGAAGACGACTGGTCTTCAGTCGCTACATTAAAATGAACATACATTTTTGTCTTGATCTCTGAAAATAATCTCAACCCTTTAGTCCACATGAGGGTGAGTGGAAATTGAGGTTGAACTAGTCCTTAAACAAATGTTTGTTTGTTGTTTAAAAGTATATACAAAATGAAGTTTGGAATTGTCAAGTTTCATTTGGTTGTACATTTGCTTATGTAGCATTAGGTTTTAATGTGAAAATGAGTGAATCTGAAGCTCATAGTTAATGCAGATTTGAACCAAAACGATGCAACTTTGTGTGACGTCAACCTATATTATCCGTGGAGAGGATTTCCAATTTTCTGGCCTCAGATTGTGGTTCTGTTGGTTTCAAGACCTTCATTCCTCACTGGAACATCTGAGCTTCGGGGAAAAAGGAATCTGCCTTTTTTCTTGTGAACATTTAAACATGTTAGCATTAGGTTTTCAAATGGAAGTGGTTTTCTCTTATCAGATCAATTAAGCAGACAACCGCGGGAGATTCGGCAGGTTTAATTTTGACGGGCGTTTGTCGGGTAATGGAGTTAACGGTCAGTTTATCTGACCACCACCAGCGGATTAGCCTCTGTGCTCGGAGCAGGGTTTTCATCCTGCTACACTAACTGTGTCATCTCTCAAAGACAATTTCCCTAATGTATTCTATCTGACGGATGACCCATCTCTGTGATATCGTTCCTGCTCGCCATTGTTGCAGGAAGATGTGCTTCTTGGGGGGGAAATGACATTGGCCTTCCTGGTAACATGGATACACGTTGCCCAACTAGTTGTGTCACCGTATTGTAAAATGATGCTTCCACAATGACAACTTCTTCTTACTCTGAGGACAAACCTGGTGATTGTCATGAAAAGCGAGACACTATTTTATAGCCGTCTCGGTCTGACTCTTACTCAGAAAATGTAACATCTTCCTATTAGCTTATCTGAGCCTGTGAGCAGTGAATCATGAGGTCAGCTAGTGATGTTACATTCCTCCTATAGCTTGTGGAACACAAAGGAGCATGAATTGATCTAGTCTTGATCCAGGAGGTGATAAGTCTCCTGCTGTTGGTATTCAAATTACTTGTTTAGTTTGTCCCTTTTAAGTGAGGCTATTGTCCTGGTTCAACTAGTTTGTTGTTGACGTTACTGCTTAGTCACAGAATGGTGGACAGCTAGGCTTGCAGAGCGCCGGTTGCTCGCGCGCCTGTTGCCGGTTTCTCGGGTCCCGGGAGCTGGTTGCCGGTTGCTCGCATCCTGGGAGCTGGGCGCCGGTTGCCCGCGTGCCCGGGAGCTGGGCGCATGTTGCCCGGGAGCTGGGCGCATGTTGCCCGGGAGCTGGGCGCATGTTGCCCGGGAGCTGGGCGCTGGTTGCCCACGTGCCCGGGAGCTGGGCGCCTGTTGCCCGGGAGCTGGGCGCCGGTTGCCCGCGTGCCCGGGAGCTGGGCACCGGTTGCCCGCGTGCCTGGGATCTGGGCGCCGGTTGCCCACGTGCCTGGGAGCTGGGCGCCTGTTGCCCGGGAGCGGGGCGCCAGTTGCCCGGGAGCGGGGCGCCCGTTGCCCGTGTGCCCGGGAGATGGGCGCCGGTTAATCTTTAAAAAGGCTTCACATTTTGGTTTTCGGGTTCTTGGAATTTGGCTATCTACAGTATGTGTAAACATAAAACCTAATAATACATTTAGATGTTTTTTTCTACTCTATTAAAAGTGAAATTCAGAGTTGTTAATAAAATGTTTAAATGTTTACAAAAGGAAAGCATTAAAAATATTCCTTTAAAAAATTAAATAAAAGTATAATAAGTAAAGATTATTGAATAGTTATTCAATATTCTGATATTTTAACATCAGTAGGCAGATGTTGTCGCAGAGGTGGTTCCTAAAAAGGTAGGCGACTGATGATCTAAACATTAGCATCACACAAACTCAAAGCTAATGTGACTCACCCAGAATGGTTGGGATTCCAGCAAGACGGGTGTTCATTCTTCACTACCCCGAAGGCGGCGTGGTTAAGGGAGCTGTTGTTGTTGTAGTGCAGTTTTAAATTGCAAAGGGAGCTCCCAGGGGGAGGTCTGTGGTTGTCACCTCGGCCATTGTCTCGGCGTCCCCTGTATCAACATCTCCATACGATGAGCAGATCCTCTTTGAAAGGTTCATGTAAATAAGTGAGGTTCACTCATGCAGATGTGGTAGACGACCAACCATCGTCGTCATGAGAGATTTGCATCTGTAGCTGCAGAATCAATAATGTGTTCCTTCAATTAGACATTTTGTTTTCTTCATTTGTATCCATTTCCCCCGTCAATATCTCCGAGACCCTTTGCTGCCAGATGTATTGAGCTCTGTATTACGCCCAAGTGAGGTTCCAGCGACGAGGGAAGCATTATTTATGGAGCGTAGACATGCAAATGAGTTTGATCTCTTGTTTCAGCGGGACGTAAACCCAGCCAACTGCTTATCCAGATGAATAATGGTACAGCCGAGGCGCTGCTTTATTATCATTTATTGTCGTGTGTATTCAATACGGCGGGCTGATGCCTTCTTTACCTGTCAAGTGTTTGTGAACGGGAGGCTCTTATAAGAGTTTTTTCTTATAAAAGCTTAGCTTCCAAGATTATAAAGAGATTTGATAGTGACTTTGTTCCCTAGATATAGAGTGGTCTCTCGCCATATGTGCGAAAAAATACATTCGGGTCCATTTTTGGTCAAATGTGTAACAAAAAAAAGAAAAGAAAACACAAAAAAATTGGTCAATTTAATTTAAATGGTTGTTATTAAGAAGTTGATGTTAGTAAAATAGTGCCGGTTTATGACTTTTTTGAGAATGTGGAAAATGTTGACAGTTTGAGAAAAGAAGGGATTATGAGGCCTTAACATGTATTTAAATAGTGCTCATTACTTATTCCACTTAATGTGGGGGGATTTCAGAACTCTACCACTGTATGTATCGTTCTCCGACGTAGGGAGGGTTTTGACCTCCGTATATTTTTAGTCTTTTTATGCAGCATTTCATTTTTTTGGTGGAATTATGTTTGGCTGAGGCAACTGCATTCATCTCTTGCCTTATAATCCTCAAAGTCCACCTGTTTAAACTCGTATTGTCTTCTTGTACTTGTGATTTCTGTGTAAAGTGGCCCAAAAATCTGTTTTATTTTAATGCAAATTTACAGTAGTAAGTAGTAAATGAAATTATGATTAAAAGTGTGGGGGGAAAAAGCAAACGTAAGCTAAGAGTTGAATTAGTGTGACCCAATCCTAACCATGCTGTAAATGTGTTTTTAATGCATTAAAGTGTTGTTTTTTTTGCCTCAGTGTGTGGGTGATGTTGCACTTCTGCATTGGCTTCACTTTTCTAAATTGCGCCTAGATTGACCCATCCTGCCAAACATGTGTTCTCATAATGTGACAATAGAATGCGTCACTCCTGGAAAGCATTGTGAATTGTATTTACAAATGACAACCATCAGTTACTGGAAAATGACCCTAGTGCTCGATCAAAGGTCGGTAAGAGACCCTTGCGAGATACTACAATCTGAGGTGATAAAA
This sequence comes from Callionymus lyra, assembly GCF_982586985.1. NCBI lineage: Eukaryota > Metazoa > Chordata > Actinopteri > Syngnathiformes > Callionymidae > Callionymus > Callionymus lyra. The sequence goes on from NC_141830.1 coordinate 11,076,614, forward strand.
CATCCGCTAAAGATGTCTTTTTTCTACCAGTGCAAACCACTTTTTCACTTCCTGTTCTCAGGTTGGGTGTTCGACAGTCAACGCCTCACCTCTGTTCTCACACAAATATATTTGATCAGCAGTGTGTGTTCTACCTACTCACCGCTTGAATTAACCAATCGCACATGTTTGCTCACCAAAATAAATACAGCGATCTGTATTAATCATGTGAGATTTTCTATTGATGCGTTTTTCTACTCATCCATGAAGGCTCCATTGTTCGACATCCACTCGTACTTCCTGTTGCCAAACAAGCGTAGAACCTGCATTTCATCATGCTTGCTGCGGCGGAGAATTAATCCAATAGAGGAAAAGAGAAATGTAATCCAGAGTTACATCATAGACATTATCTCAGTACATGGTCTGGTATACATTCGCACAAGCCATTTGACGGGGAATTAACTCGTGTCCTACATATTCTTTTGGAGGTTAAAATACTAAAATATCACAGAATTAACTTCACAAATTTGTTTGATAAACACAAGTACAGATGTGCTGAAATCCATGTTTTACTTCTGGAGGAGTTTAACTGATCATTTTTGTGCTACAACTTTTGACTTTGTACACTGAGGTTAGTTTAGGAAAGACATTTTATATTCTGAAATCTGATTTTTCCTGATGGGTATAGCCTTACTTTTTTGTTGATGTTACTCATATTAATGCGTTTAGCTTTTTAGCACCGCATTTCTTTATTTGTTATTTGTCAATATATTCATGTCTTTAATATACTCTTCATAAGATTAGACTTTAAATGAACCAGGCCTATGGTTTTAATTTGACATTCTTTGTTTAAAAAAAAATTAGAACATTCCTTGGAAATGTACGTATTTTTCTAGGATTTAGTAATTACATATTGTTGTGTCTTTCTTACCTTATAATTATATAAATAATAATAAATAAATATAAGAACTATGTTAAAAAGTTATTAACTTAAAGGCTGTTACAAAATTGTAATAATTTATTACTTCATAATATTATTTTCATCAAATAATAGGCTGTTAAGTTGATCACTACGGTCTCCTCACTGAAAATGATTTGAACTTTTTTTATTTATTTAGTTTTCATTTATATTTTCACAAGTGAAGTCATGTGAGTCAGTGGCATCGTGAATTAATGTTTTTTTGCTTGTGATCAATTTAAACGTTTAATTTATTTAATAATGTATTATTTATTTGTATGTGTATCAATTTTATTTCCATGTGTATTCTGTGTGTAATATTGTGTAGGGCCACGGTGTAGACATGTGTAACATTTGTATTTTCGTCCTTTTTCCTGAAGCATTTGTTGTCTCTCTGCAGTCACCGAGTGGGGTGATGACGTGCGGCCCATCTCAGAGGAGGAAGCCATGGTCCTTGTCAACCACCAGTCCACAGGAGACGTGTGCACGCTCATGATGTGCCTGCAGGACAAGGGCACGGTAAGAAGCGCTCGTCGCGTTACATCAAACATTTTATTTTGGTGGCGGAAAAAGCGTCTTCTTGCATGGGTCGCACAGGGTTCAGATGTGTGCCTCTGCCGCGTCTGTGTTTTCAGTTATAAATAGATCTCTGCTGTATATTTACCAAACTAATTTGAAATGACCCATCAGTGTGAGAGCAGTGAACTTCACGAGCAGCAAAAAAAGCAGAAGAGAACATGCAAATATTCAAAGAGCTTTGCATTATTTGATAAAAGCCTTGCAACTGCTCTGAAGTCACTAAACCTCTCGTCGCCTCTCACGCGGTTAATCATTGCCCTCAACAGGAAGTAAATGACTCGACAGGCTATGAAAGATATGAAGCAAAACTTGAACCATAAAAATCACCCATCTGTATTGTTGTACTTTTGATGACACTGTAACTGTGGTTTTTTTCATGAGAGCTTTCTTTCTTTGGAACTTCATGGTCACGTGATCTTGCAATAACCGACTGTGAAGACAAGGGCTCTGTCAATCTTTGGTTTGGCTTTCCTCGTGGTACAGGATTGCTCTGAGGAAAGACTGTGTGGTCCTCTCAGTACTTGGGGATGTCGCTGCCGTATCATGAGGCTTGTTGACATACAATTGACAAAAGTCCAACATGATTTGCCCCCAAACATAAGTGAACGTTGCGACCCTAACCAGCGCTGTCACAATACTAAAATGTTCAACTTGATTCCGATACCATTTTTGATAGCACAACGTTATTAAAAAAAGAGACCCCTATGTATAAATAAAGTATTTGTATCAACAAGAAAGATGATAAAATAACCACTTAAGAATTAACAGAACCACAGGTTGAAATTTTATGATAAAAAATGCAAATATGATACAAAGTTTCAGCTCCGACAAAGAAAAAGTCCTTTCAAGATACTTTTTACTATCAATACATTTTTGAGATACTTTTAACAACCCTAAACCTTACAAGACATTTATCAATTAACACTTGTTCCCAACCACTGGGCCGGGGATCGGTACGAGGTCACAAGGCATTTGATGCCGGTTTGGACAGAAAGGAAAAACTTGATTTCTTCTGCTTTGATTATTTCTGGCTGAAAGATGTTTCATTTTGAAGGGAAAACATTATTTTCTTCAGTCACATTAGCATGTCACTCTTTCACTACTTAACTTATGTAAACGTGACATGACGAGAGTTAAAAACAAACCTTATATGAAGGCGATCTCCAGAGGGATTAATAAAGTTTATCCGTCTGTCTATCTAGAAGAGAAACTAGTATGCTCACGGATGTATTTTTATAGATGTAACTTTGATTTTTTTTTGCAGGTCGTTCCATTTTATTTTTGCTGTTTTAATCTGGAGGCTTTTGAAATAATGCTGACATGAAACCTGTCCGCGGTTCAAAAAAGTTTTTTTTTTTAAGTATAAAAACCTTAAGGTTACAGTGTTGCAAATTCCCACATAGATCTTTTGTTTTCTTCATGTCTGGGTTAGGCGACAAGCTAGCACAACATGTTTGGTGCTACTTGAGTAATTGGAACATGCCAGGTCGACTCCACAAGAACCTCACCATGACACATGTTATCTTGCTTTACCAAACTGAAATCATTCTTTCTTCTCTCTATGGGATACAAAGAGAGGTCATCACGGTATCTTGTGATATTGATTGTGACGGTGCAAAGTGCCAGGTCATCGATTGAGCTAATATTGTTGAGGCGCACTGTTGTGTGGTCGGCAAAATGCTCCATCTGGATTAAATTAGCCATAAAATAAATACAGATGAAAACAATAAGATGATCATAACAGGAGTTATTTTCTTTGTAATCTCAAAAAATGTGTTTAATTGTTATGGTTTAATTGTGCAGTTTTGCCACGTTACAAACAAGTGTATAAAGAAATAAATGCTCATAAATTATTTAGGTAAGTTGCTCGCTTTGTCGTATTTGGTCCATATATTTATATTGAACATATTGGTTGTAATTATTAAAACTTTCAATAATCTTTTTACATTTGTTACATTACCCTTTTTTTTTTTTTTATCATCATTTATTTTTTCCAGTGGGGTTGAGGCAAAAAAACAATGTTTGTACTTTGAGAGATTTTCATTTAAACGGTTCAAAAAGACGAAATGGTTCCAGACAGATGAAGATGAATGTGATCTTTTCGTTCGTAAAAAATGACTTGCTCTTAACATGTCTTGTGGTGGCGAGGTGTTGTTTCTTCTTCTTTATTATAGTAAGTATTTGTCAAAGTGGTGTTTTGAAGGGTAACACTCCTTGTTTGTTTCTCAGGTGGTACGGAAAATGATGTGGTTAATGGACCACGTGTTCAAGTACACCAACTTTGGCCTGGTGTCCCTCATCCACGGGGACTTCTTCATCAGACAGGTGAGAGACTGAGTACCAGCTTGTGTTCTTGCCATGAATATGAGTCACTAAACCTCTTAATGACAGTTTTTGGAGGCGTTTTTTCTTTTTCACAAGCGACCCCTTTCGGTCCCATCCACTCACCCCGCAGTGCTGGTACAAAGTAGTTTTCTTTTCTCTCGACACCATTTATCATGAAAAATGCGTGGCTTCCCATCTGCCCGTCCCAGCTGTAAGGTGCTCGCACAAGCTTCCTGGAGCAGAAGGCTAGCATCAGGGCACGCTGGCGCGGGAGGCCGGCCAACCCCGCGAGGTCACACTGACCCTCTGTATTCAAGGCAGCCGCATCAGAGCAGGGATCGCTTTGACACGCACGGGCCGCGGGGCAACGACCGGTCAAGGAGTTCCTGGAACATGGAAGCGTTTCACTGTACGTGACTACGTTATCTGTGTTGATGCTCCACAGAACAGTGCGCGCTGATAATGGAATTCTACTGGAATGTGGGTTTTTTTTCACTCAAAAGTTTTAAATGGATCACAGGGTTTTTGTATGCCAGCTCGAACCGGTGTTGTGGTTATCTCTAAACCGCGACCTTGTGTCAGCGACCAGGGGACGGTAAACTTTGTGTTTTCCCCAGTGAACTGCTCTAAATATATACTGTGCTGTATCCACGGAGATCCCCTCCTGACAGCTCATTAATTACCCCGGATACTTTCCCCGCGTCCTCCTCTTGGATGGACGGCTTTTTTGAGTCAATATTCCTGAGTCTCCTGTGGCAGGACAATCACACATCATGTTTGAGTTGTGTGTGTCTATATTGTAATGTTGAATGGTGCAGGATATGTATGGAAGTATATCATTGCCAATATTGAATGGTTAAATATAAGATTGGAATTGTTGTGAATTTGATTTATATAAAGACATCTCTTGCCTGGTGGCAATATTTAAAACAATAAACCCAACCATTCAATGTTCTGATGGCACTGATAAACCTGCATATTCCAACCCCATTTTTAGCTTCGTAAACACGTTTTAAACGGCTCCAAGTTAGTTTTCCAACAATGCTTTTTGTTTCTCTCACTTGGTGAACTTGTTTTCTTGAGACTCTTCCAGGAAAAACATTGCCTTGTGCATGTCAAAGCCTCTCAATCGAGACTGGATCATGGATTAATGGTTAAACTGCGTCGTCAAAGATTTGATCCGTGTCGACGTCTCATCCCGGATGTGAAACCAGTCCATCAATACCTCCGTGCTGACGCCTTGTTTGCGTTGTTGTCGCAGGGTAAAGCTCACAGAGACAAGCAGCTGGTCTACCTGAAGGATCATCTAGACAAATATTATCACAGCCGGGACAGGAAGTGGGTCGTGCTGTTTCCGGAGGGCGGCTTCCTGCGCAAGAGGAGGGAAACCAGCCAGACGTTCGCCAAGAAGCACTCGCTGCCCCACCTCACCCACGTCACCCTGCCGCGACTGGGGGCCACGCAGGTCATCCTGAAGACCCTGACGGCACAGCAGGAGAACGGGAGCGTCGGCAGCGAGACCGGGACGTCCAATCAGAAGGGTAGGAATTATACGTCAAGACTTTTCACCTCATGCTACAGACCTATGAGAACAGAAGACATTTACATCACGTTTGTCCAGTCATTATTAAGTCGTGTCAAGTTGCTCGGGTTTAAATTTGTTTTGCTTTCTTATTGTTTGTTAATGAAAGTATTTAGTGCACTTAAGACTCATGTTAATTTTAGGTTAAATAGGCATTAAAATAAGCATACAATTGTCCCTAAACCTATGGACTGAATCTAGTGTTTCTATCCCATTTTGTTGTGGAGTTTATCTTTAATTTAATTCACTAAATTGAGTCTTTAACTTGTAGATATGCATGGTGGAAATGGAAAATAGACATGGACACAAGCGTCAGTTTTATTCCTTTTCTATCTAAGACAAAGCACCTTTTTGTCTTTAATTGAAAATGACACGCTGGTTCCGGTAGAATAATTTATTGGCGTTGATTACAAGTTTGAGGTTTTTTTTTTTTATGGACTGAGGTTATCGGGTCTAAGAAGAAACAAATAAAAGCTGTGTTTCCCTTCACTCCACATCCTCTGAGCTGCGATCACAATCGTCTTCTGTCGAGTTCAGTGCCGGTCCGTCGTCTGAATCGAGAGGCGAGGTGAAGATGTGAGGTTGGAAAAACGTGAGATTGAAAGAAAATTGCACCACCTTTCGTCTAAAAAGTCCACTGGCAATTTCCAAGACTCATTTTTTTCCGTTCTAAAAATAGTCGACGCGCAGGAAGTTAACCGAAAGAGCCGTCTGTGGAATATAGTAATTTCCGTCTTATCAGACAAAAGGTCTATGACACCTGAAGCTTTGAGTTTGCGATTGATTTTCATTTATTTTATTGAACTCTGAAGGCCAATTGTTTCCGCCAACGTTACTTACTTTACAATATATACTTTAATTTCTCTTACGTCTAACATAGTTTTGCATTTCTTCTTTATTTTTTTCATTATCATCAATGCTGCTCAAACCCTAATTTTCTCTTTAAAATTCAAACGTATGAGGCGGGGAAGAGGCAAAACCTTCTCGTGGCACCTGCATCTAAATGTGCTCCTCACTGCCTCCGTCCTTGTTCCTGGAGAAGGTTGCTCCGCTGCAGCGAACTCGTGCTTCCTCTTGAAACCAGCTAATGGCATTAAACCCTCTTGGAACCAACCTAGTAGAGCGCTGTGACCCTCACTGTCTCCCATGAGTGTATGCGGCTGATCCAACGCCTCGATCTACTTCTGCCCTCTCCTTAAACCTGCTGACTCAGTTAGTCCTGCACGTTTACCATCAGGCTGGACGTTATCTCCTTTACGGCCGCAGATAAGGTGTTTCGAGTAAAAAAAATGCTGACAGTCGAGTACATCATTGCGATTTGTTTTGGGCGGAGCTTGGGCCAGAGAGCCAATCGAATGCTCGGCGAAAGGTGGGGCGTTCATAGTTATTCTTGCTGGTATGTTGACTCAGGGCTGGACTATGAATACATCCACAACACCACGGCTTTTACAGACACGGGTTCAAAGGGAGAATATGAACAGGTGTTTAAGGTGCATTATTTGTGATGGGGGTGTCAACGTTTAACATTTCTTCTACTTGTGTAGTCGATAGTTGGAACTGGTTACATGCAGTTGCGCTTTATAACCACATGTCTCCATTTAAACACCTTCTAATCCCATTACAGCAAAGCCTTTCCAGTAGTTGTACAAAATGATTTATTCACAGAGACCCACTTTAAATAGGTACTACATGTTAACCAACATAACTGATAAATCAAATAACTTAATTTTCCTTATTTCTCCACGAGTCACGGTAGTATTACCCCGACATGCTCCGAAGTATTACCCCGAGATGCTCCGTAGTATTACCACAAGATGCTCCGTAGTATAACCACGAGATGGTCCGTAGTATTACCCCGAGATGGTCCGTAGTATTACCCCGAGATGGTCCGTAGTATTACCCCGAGATGGTCCGTAGTATTACCCCTAGATGCTCCGATGTATTACCACGAGATGCTCCGTAGTATAACCACGAGATGGTCCGTAGTATTACCCCGAGATGCTCCGTTGTATTACACCGAGATGCTCCGTAGTATTACCCCGAGATGCTCCGTAGTATTACCCCGAGATGCTCCGTAGTATTACCCCGAGATGCTCCGTAGTATTACCACGAGATGCTCCACAGTATTACCCCGAGATGCTCCGTAGTATTACCACGAGATGCGCCGTAGTATTACCACAAGATGCTCCATAGTATTACCACGAGATGCTCCATAGTATTACCACGAGATGCTTCATAGTATTACCACAAGATGCTCCGTAGTATTACCATGAGATGCTCCGTAGTATAACCACGAGATGCTCCGTAGTATTACCACGAGATGCTCCACAGTATTACCCCGAGATGCTCCGTAGTATAACCACGAGATGCTCCGTAGTATTACCACGAGATGCTCCACAGTATTACCCCGAGATGCTCCGTAGTATAACCACCGCGAGGTAGCTCTGTCGTATTAACCCCGCAAGGCTCCATATTGTTACTCTGCAGGTAGTATTATAAACACTTATTAATGAATACAACTTTTCATATCTTTTAACAATTGAGTCCCTCGTCACATGATCCAAACACACAGTTCTCGTCACCTGGTGATATCGTTGATAAATGAATGCGAAGAGGAGGAAAACAAATGTAGATGTTTATTGATTTTTCTAAATGGTTATGATTTGTCACGTGTCTGAGCGTCGACACGTGTAGACGTCGACACATAATTGGCGACCTCTTTAAATGAGTCGTAACCTCAGACCGTCCTTCTTGCATTGATTTAGGAACCTGGAATTTAACATTTAAACCTGCAGGCAGCAACACAATATAATCCACTCTTTTGAATGAAATATTAAAATAAATAACATTAAATCAATATTATACAGTAAGTATTGTTCAAAGGTTAAACTCCATCTTTGTGTTTTCTTCCCGACAGGCAGCAAACGTAAAGGCCTACAGTGGATAATAGACGTGACCATAGCGTATCCCAAAGCTCGACCAATGGACATCCAGACCTGGATCTCTGGCTACAGGTCGCCCACAGTCACGCATGTTCACTACAGGTACAGTCTTTCTTCTCCTCCCAGGGTTGCTGTGGTTTCATTGAGGGCCACTCCATACACGTCGACAGCAAATGATTTGTATAACCACAATACTTGCATGATGGTGGACAGGGCCTTGTTGAGGGCAGCTATGCCTGATCTAAATGCCTCTATACCTGCGCCCTGAGGGCAGCTGGATAATGTATTGGTTCAGTGGGTGAGTGATGTCTTGTGTTACACTGTTTGCTGGAATGGACCTGAGGTTGAGTTCTGTGATGTTGGTGAGGAGATGGTGATGATTTAAGCAGCGGTGCTTCTTAGGGCGTGCGAGTGTGGCCCGGTTGGTGCCAGAAAGCGTTTTAAAGAAACGGGTTGAACTCTACAGAAGGATGGGTTGAAGGATGCTTTGATGGAGACACAACTCAAAGAGTGATGCAACGTATTCATCAGAATAGTGACTGTTTATTTCACAATTTAAATATATTTTCAAGCCTCATAATTCCTCCGTCCTTCCATAATTCTTATCAACATTTTGCACATTCTCACACAGATTTCTGGAGATGAAATCTTGTTTACAATAATAATACCCACTCTGCTGTGAACGGTCAAACATTAATGTTTGTCACCGCACGTTATCAATCCCGGGAGTCTTCATCTCCATGGGATTCATTGTATAAACAAAGCAGGTGTGATTGAAGCCATTATTACGTCATAATGGATTCTGCTCTCGTAACCACTTGTTCGCCAAGATCTTTATAAAGTAATAACTTAAAAACATGGTGATGATGAGGCAAATCAGGAAAGTTACATTTTCACATCAGTTGCCCTTAAATACGGCAAATAAATATCGGTGAGACAGCGAGAATTGAACCTGATATGACGAGGGACTGCTATGGTCCTTTAAGTGGTAGTTGAGGTCAAAGGTCCACCATGGGTTCCCAGGGAGGCACTTGGTTCAGGTCTGTGTCAGGGAATGCTTCCACACAACCAGCCTTTATTTATTTTTAATTGTTCATTACGAGACTCCTTTACTCCTGGCGCTGCAGGTCCTGGTGTCTCCTCACTCTCTGAACGTGTCAGATTTGCAGCTGCCGGCGTGATATTGCAGCGTCACCTCTGGGGGGGGGGGGGGGGGTCGAAGTAGAAGCAGTAAAACGGCAACAGAAGAATCATTCAGAACGTCGCGGCTCACTTTTGTCCTTCGGTGCAGATCCGACCTCTTTGTCCTGTAGTTAATCTGTCTACTTAAGGCGACGACGGCGGCGGGTCTCCCTCAGATTTATTGCAAAGATCCAGCGAGCGATGCTGGTGTTACGAGGGATGTATATGTTCCAGCAGTAGCGATCAGGGAGGAGCCTCGTTAACCTTCAATATTTCCAAGTGACCTTCTCATGGTACGTCCCTGTCACACACACCCAGCTCCACAATGTGATTTATGGAGGCTGGGTGGTTCTCTTCTTGCCGGGGCTTAAAGCTAAGGAGTCATTAAGTGTGAGATTAGCGGAGCAGTGGACGCTCCGGTCCCGGCCCACCTCTGGGACTCTAATCAAGCATCGACACAGACTCCTGCTCCGTCAGCAGCTGAGACGGGCCGAGCCGGAGCACAGATGCTGCTGCTGATCACGGGGCCACGGCGGGTCCCGGAGTCCGGCGGCGCGTGCCGGTCCAGGTGACGAGCCAACAAGAGGATTACCCGGACGATGGGGGTTGTTTTTTTTTTTTTTTTTTGTCATGTTACATCAGCACTATCTTTGCTGTCTGCCTTTTTTCCCTTCATTTTTAAACAGTCATGAGGCTTAAGGCGATAAGTTGGATTTCCCCAAATCCTAATCGGAAGCATCTCCTGCATTATGTCGTTTGGTTTAGTGTGGAAGTGTATCAGAGCCGTGTGTATTTAATGGTTGAATGGTTCAGATTTTGAACTGTTTAACTTTTGCATAATTGCATCTTTTTTTCTTTTTTATTGAATTTAAAACATTGACTATTTTCTAGGTTAATATTGTTTTTTTTTACACATAGAGTTCGATATTATTATTCCAAATCATAAAAAAAGAAAATTCTAGTTAATATATAATGGTTGGTATGAAGTAGTTTGGTACTCTTTTAATATTGTCTGGTGTCAAGGTCGTTCACCTTGACCCAGAGATGACACAAGGGATACCACAAACAGGGTTCAACCAACATTTTTATATTGAATTAAAAAGGCAAGACATTGTAAAATATTGAGTTTACAATTTTTTCTTTTTTAAGAATATCAAACTTGCTGTGTGAAAATAAAAAATCCAATTCAACCTTTCAAAATAGGAAATTATTTAACTAAAAAAATGCTATGCATTAGAAAAGGAAATTCTATTCATTTTTCTATTTTAAAAATTCTATATATTTATTTTTTAATGGTTGGATTTAGAATATCAAACACTGAGTAAAAATAAAATAAAAAATAGTCTAGAAATAATCTTTCAAAATAAACTATTGAAGATGCATTTTAATGCTTTTAAATGTTGATGGGGTGATTTCCTTTAAATTTTCAAATTTAAAATGTTTAATTCAACCATTCAATATTCCGATGGCACTGATATACTTCGACAATATAGTGACCACAGCTCAGACATAGTTTGTTGTAGAGAAATGGCCTATTTGTCTCTATGAAATAAGACTAATCCTGCACTGATTATCTGTTTCCGAGCACTGGTTTTCAAAATAAAAGTCTGAGAAAAAGTGACTTTTTTGTAAAAGCTATTTGATTTTTTTTTTTCACAATTGAGCAAAACACCCCTTTAACCTCTCCCATGAACTTCAGTCTAATCTCCTGCTCCTTTCACTCCGGAATATAAACCCTGTAATCGTCGCCGGGTCAAAAGGATAAATTGGTATGAAGAGATTTGACGAGACAAACAAACAAGTCCCACCTGGTATACTGAGCGTCGCTCTAAAAGAATCCACATTTTTGATGTAATCTAACCACCATCCGCTCCGTCCCTCCACGGCTCCGTCCCTCTGAGTCTCTAATATAATCTCAGCCTCCCAGATTGCGGCCTCATAAGCCGCCTGTGACTGGCATGTGGGAGAGCGAGGCGGGCAGTGGCAGCAGTGGGTGTTGAAGACTTCTCTATTTCGTTGTTGCCGCTGTAAGCTTTTTTCCGAAAAGTGCTGTTTGAACACATCGGACGTGATTTATGAGGCGTGGGTGCGTGGTCATCATCACATGCTTTCACCTGCTGGGACAAGGAATACTCGCAGGAATGTTGAGAAAATGAGAAAGTGTGAAAATGTCCTGCCACAGACATTCCCTAAAGCCTGGTTTGTTTTGCTTTAAAAGTACGGTGACAGGATTCTCCGTCTGTTCCCTCCTGCCGGCGTTGGGTTTGTCCCCGGGTGTAGCCTGGATACAGTAGAAGTCTAACAAGCATGAAGAGCAAGGCGTTGTCATATCTACGTGACCACCAGTTTTATGAGTCTTCTGTACTCTAAGCTGATAAGGGGTCGATGCACCTCGCCGTGCTGCCATTAACCCTGGCTTTCCACCCATTTCCACTCCTCAGCAGCGCGGTGTCATGAACCAGTGGTCGAATCCTTCATCAACACTTCTGTCACTTGGGTCAGAAGTTTATTTACAGTAATTATTTGATCAAGAAAATGTATTTTGTAGGCCCAGTTGAATCAAAGAAACAATAGTGTTTCTTAAATGTAGTCATTGTAGTTGGAAGCTCTACATGTACTTGTAGAGAACCACTTGTAACCAAAGCTTCTAACTGTCATGTAGCCGGTAACACTCAATATCTCTGATTTGCCATCTTTCTAAATCAGTTGCACTATATACCCACTAGAGGGTTTTGTCTCCATTCAAACACCTCCAAACTAATCCCATTACAACAAAGCCCTTCCAATGGTTAACAATAAGATTAAATATAAATCACAAATCACCGTTATATTAATATGCTATTCTCATCGTATTACTCTGAGTCGCTGTAATATTACTTAGCGATTCTCGTGGTGTTACTGCGAGAGTAACCGTAGTAATACTCTGCGATTGTTTAAGTATTACTCCATGAGTCTCCTTTGTAATAATATGCTATTTTCATAGTATTAGTCTGTGAGTCACCGAAATATTACTTGGCGATTCTCGTGGTATTATGCCTTGAGTCACTGTTATACTCTGCGATTCTTATGGTATTACTCCATGAGTCACAGTGGTATTATTATGCTATTCTCATAGTATTACTCTGAGAGTCACCGTAGTATTACTTGGAGATTCTAGTAGTATTACTCTGCTGTTGCGATAAATATAATTCCTGTAATAGTTGCATCTTTTAACAACTGTTCGTAAAAGTTGTCACCGTAGTAATACTCTGCGATTCTCGTAGTATCTTTCCATGAGTCACCGTAGTAATACTCTGCCATTCTTGTAGTATTAATCCATGAGTCAACGTAGTATTAATATGCTATTCTCATAGTATTACTCTGCTATTGCGATAAATCCTGTAATAGTCGCATCTTTTAACAACTGTTCGTAAAAGCTTAAGAGTTGTCGCTGTCAGAGTCTCAACTTTATTAAAACTATAGTCTCGTATCACATGACCAAAACACACTCGCCTCATTGGTTAACAGCAGCTCCGCGTAACTAGCGTGTTTATATTGTTGAGAAATAAGCGTGGAGGAGAGTTTACACCGTAATTGCTACTGACACTTATCATACGTAAACTTATCATTTGCTTGTCTCCCCGAGGTCATATTTTCTATTGGTTTATTTATAGCATGTTCAAATTTGCTAAGAACATAATGTCTATTTAACGTATCCGAAAACATGCCAATGCTATCTTGCGTTAGCCAAAGTATGGATGATGTTGTGTTTGCTTGATAGTCAAGTTCAAAGTAACAATAACATCAGATCTTAGCCGGGGTTAGCTGTAGCATAAATTACATTCACCTCTACAGCAGAGGATTCACTGTTTAGTTTTCATTATTGTTTCTCCAGTTAACTCGTTTTTTTCTGTCTGTAGAATTTGTAATCTTGTCGTTTTATTATTCCAATCGTTGAACCCCGCTGGAACCAACATTCATTAATAATAAAATGTCCAGCAGGAGCCGATATTGTTACGAGTTGTTCCTGGTAATCAAACATAATTAAAAATGTGTGACCCGTCGTCTCCTACGCTAGCATGGAGCAATAACTCCGGCGTTCATTAGAGGGCGACGGTGATAAATGGCACTGTTGTGACGTTCATGACGGCAGCGAGCGAACGCCGCACAGACGTTATTAAGTATCAATCACTATCGATATCTCACGCTCCGGTTAAACTCTGGAGATCGGGGGCCCCGGTTGTGATGTCTCACTGAAGACCCGACGTACGAAAGTGTTCTGTAGAAAAACCATTTCCAGGAACCGGGAGCGCCTGGAGTCGGGGAGGAAGCAGATTAAAGAGTAAATGGAGCAATTAACCAGCAGCCTCGTAGCATCTCTAAACCTCACTCCCGTTGATAAGCACTTCTTGGCATCCCTTCAGAGTCATGTGGCCGAGCGTGTGGTTCACTTAGATCCGAATCGCAATCGATGGAAAATCATACTAAGAAAAGAAGCTCCATTAGCGGCGTAAAACTAATTTAAACCGGCACACCGTTTTTCAAAAGTGCTTTTTAATCTTCGGCGTCGGGGAGGCTTCACAAGTAGATCCCGGATCTTAATTGGAGTAACAAGGAGTCTTATCTGCCGTGTGGAAACGACCGAGGCAGACCATGGGGTCCTTCTGGACTCTTTATCTCAGCGTTCACCTTCTGCCACGAGACCACAGCCCCCCCCCTGGAACGACTCCGTCGGTAGCGCCGAGCCCCCCTAAACAATGGCTGGCCTCCCTCCAAAAGAGGCTTGTTGAGTGGACCGACTCCTCCAGCCAAATTAAATCAGCGAAGACGGAAACATTGTAGTGGGAATAAGAAACCTGGAGGAGCTAAGTGGTTCTAACAAAGCATTACTGCAGATTAACAGCTTTTTGTTTTCGCTTTCTTTGTCAAATAAACAGGCAATCGCACGATAATCCTGAAGTTTCTTCGTTTAAAATCATTCGTCAGGAGCGTCCTTCGCCGACCGAGTCGTCGTGTAACTAAGATATAAAATACGAGCCCGGCCAACAGGAGATACTGCAGCTCTTCCGACCGGCTGGTGTCGGGTTCTTGGACGAGTGGCTGCCAAGTGGGTTAGAATGAAAACGAGAGGGCGGCTGCTGTGGACGCCAGACTTTCACCGTCATTGTCGCGCTACTCGATGTGTGCGCGCCACATGTCGTACGTCGAATCGAAAGAAATATCGCTCGTGATGTCATCTGGGCCGACCCCGAGAGTTGGTTAAAGTCATCAAACGAATAGAAAAACTACGGTTATCAATTTCTGGAATCCGGGGTTTAAAGATTTGCCTTATTGTCGGGCAAATGGCTACATTATAAAGTCAATAATTTGGTATTTACATTTTCAATCAATTGTGTGTGGGTTTGATGACAAAAACATACTAAAATTAAATGAATTGATTGGAAAGAATTATCAGTAATTCATCCCAAGTACTGCAAGCACTTGGACATGCAGCTCTGTCCTCATCTGAGACTCGTAGTAGAGCTTCTTTTGTATTTATTTATTATTGTTTAGCTGAAAAAAGTTTAGATGGATCCTTGGAGATGAGAATATTCACGGTGTTCAGGGCATGTCCCACCGGTAGGAGACCACGGGAAGAGCTGGACGATGTAGCTGGGGTCTGGGCCTCCCCGCTTAAGCTGCTGCCCCTGCGACCCGAACCCCGAAAAGCAGAGGACAACAAAACGAAACAAATATTAACATTTTTACTTGTTGTGTTGCAATTAAAATCTGGCCGTTAGAAGTCAACAGACATTATCTTCCCACTCCAAAATGAATTACTGAGGATGAGAGGATACAGGCGGTTCCAGCAGCTTTTAAAGCTAATATTCGGGCATTTTTTATTGGCTTTCAGTTCTATTCATTTAACTAAAAAGATGTCACAAAAATATCAGTTTCCACTGAAATTGTTCCGAAAATTATTTAGTAAGTGTGTTGAAATATAGCATCGTGAGGTTTGTGTGTAGCTCCATCTGGGATGTCGAGTGTGAAGGACACTTTTGTAACGTGCGATTGTGTTTCCAAACTTTCTCCCGCTGCTTGAGTGAAACTTGCTCAAGGGGACATTTGAGCCACAGAACCTGCAGGAGATGTCCGATCAGGTGACCCCTGATGGTCCACTCGGGTGACAGACACTTACCGAGGATTCGGACTCGATGTTCTCAAACGCGAATAAAACTTTCAAACTTGTTTTCTTATCTGGACAAACGTACAAGTCAAAGCTAAAAAAAGAAAACACTACACCTATGGCTACACTTAAAAATGTACACCCGTTACCTGGACATACACAGTACAATTGTACACGCCAAAGTGTATTAACTATTGTGTAACAATATAATATTTACGCTCAGAGTGGGGCTTTAGGTGTAGCGTCACGTGACCACCCCCAGTGCACATCTGTCTTCCTCACGTCAGGAAAATCCGATCTACGTCATCACAGATTGTTTTTTGAATAGCATCGATCATTCCTGCGTTCAATCCTCACCCACTCGCGACCCTTGTAGCTGGACTTCAGAAGTGTTGGTTGTATCGAGCGGCCTCGAGGATCGAGGAGACGCAGCTGCTGGAGGAGACTGTGACCTTCCAGCTGAAGGTGACCAGCGGCCGAGTGGCGACACCTGCGGGAGAAAATTGGAATTGCACTTCACTCAAAGCGTTTTCAATTCGACTCCCCCCCTTCTTTTTGTTTATCTCTGTTTTGATGTTAGTTTTGTTGCGATTACGCAGACCGTTGTCATTTCAAGTCCAGTTTGTGATGGTCTCCTGTGTTTGGTGCAGGATGTACCCGATCAAAGACGTCCCCGTGGAGTCGGAGCTGCTCACCGACTGGCTGTACCAGAGGTTTGTGGAGAAGGAGGATCTTCTGGCCCACTTCTACAACACAGGTCAGTCCAGTCATGGTCAACAACCAGCTGCCAATGAACGCTAACACACACGCATTTTATTTTCATGTTCAGGGAAACCCTCTCTCGAGTGTGGAATGTTTACCTGAGCAGGTGTTAAATAATACAGTGGTATGAAAAAGTTTGGGCACCCCTGTACATTTTCATGATTTTCCTTAATAAATCATTAGTTGTTTGGATAAAAATTCCAGTTAAATATATCTTTTATGAGACAAACACAGTGATTTTTGAGAAGTGAAATAAAGTTTTTATGATTTAAAGAAAGTGTGCAAGAATTATTTAAACAAAATTAGGCATGGGGTGCCCCAACTTTTTCATACCACTGTATATACTTGAAAATCTTAATTGTTTTGAAACAATCCTGAACAATTCATCTAGTAGTTTATTTTATTCATTATTATTTGTATAGTATGTATTTTAAATCTATTTAATATATGTATTATTGTTTTTGTACATATGTTTCTTAATTGAATTAAATGAATTTAGTCTTTTTTATGAACTTCTGTGATAACTGAAATGTCCCCAATAATAAAAATAATAAAAAAGGCTATAACTTATCTTTTCTCAACGACAACCAGTCAACTTTATGACTCAATATTTGTGTTGCTTGCAGCAGAAATTCCTGTGTTTTATCAATAATAATAATTGTCAAAGTTGTGGCTGTGTGCAGCATTTTACTTCGTAAAGTTTTCTCTTTATTTTATTCTTGTCCTTACATTTAAATTTATTTTAAATTGTATTAAAATGTGATCAAACTTTTCAAGGTCTTTCCCTAACACTTGTATTCAGTATTGATGCTCCAGCACACGTTCAGACTTCAGGTCACGACAGAATCATCCGTTTGTTTGTGTTCTGTCAGTTCCTCGACGTCTAACGTTCTCCTCCCTCCCCCAGGATCCTTCCCTCCGCTAGAGGGCAAGGAGCCGCTGGCCTCTCGACAGATGACCCTTGACCCCGTGTGGCTCTGCCTCATCCAGTCGTTTGCGTTCGTGTCGGGCTGCATGTGGTTCAGCCTCTTCCAGTATCTCTACGGCTGCTTGTTTTGAGGTGACTGACCAGGCGGGGGTTTCCAGTTGAAGGGGGGGGGGAGAAAAAAAGAGAAGCCAGGATCTGTTGTGGCCCGGCGTCCTGTCCAAGCCAGCCCCGATCGACCCACCTCCCGCCCCGATGGAATGAATGTACAATTCTGTTGAACGACGCAGAAACCTGGTCACGTAGAAGAATCACACACTCGGCCTCGCACTCGTCACTCGTTGATGTTTACACGTAGTCACATACGCTCATGTCTGTCCGCGGGGATGATGGAGGCTCAGGATCTGGACCGGACTCACCTGACGAGCTGCTCAGATTTTCTGACGTCTGGCCGAAACCTTGACTTTTGTTTGAGAGCAGTTGACCCCCCACCCCTGCCCCCCCCCCCCCCCGGGCCCGCATCAGCTGCCATCTCGTCACAGACCAGGGAGTTCCCCCGACACTCGTCTGGACCTTCATTGCACTAATGAACTGCCCCCCCCCTTTGCCCTTCTTTCCCTCCTTCGTTTCCACCCAGGAGAACTTCCTGGACAGTTTTTAGATTTGAGTTTTCACCACTTGCGTCCATGTTTGTCGGCGTCCAAAGAGAGGGACCATGTTTACAGCGGCGGCCCTGCTGAGAGCCTGACAGGATTGATGATGCGGCGCTGGACTGAGGAACTGTGGTCATGTGACTGCTGTGGGGTAGGGGGGGCGAGGTAGACTCCATCCTCTTATTCATCACGCAGCGACTCAGTCCCTCTCTGGTCGACTTAGTTTTACAAATATTTAAGCCATATGCTTAGTGTTGTCTGACGGGAGGAAACAGATTTTTATAAAGCGACCCGATGTTCCAACATAGAGATCTTTGGCTTACATTACTGTAAATTTTACAGCCTAACCTGCCTACATGAGTGTGTCTTTGTCCCCCTCCCCGCCCCCCACATTTAGTTTTGTAATTGCGATCCACTCATGCTGCTCCGTGGTTGGAGCAGATCTCACCCTTTTTTTAATCTCTAGTGTCTTCATGTTCAATCCTGTACATAAAAAAAAAGATGAGGTATCACCTCAGATTACGGGGGTCAGACATTTCTTTATTTTTAATCCATTGTGTTGATTTAGAGGGACGACTTCGTATGAGGTCTCGGAGCAGCCGACTGAATGAAGCAATTTCATCCCACGGCCATGTCAATCATTTTGCTTCTGACATTTTTTTTAATTAAAAATGGAGATAGACTTTTTAGAGCAGCACCAAACCTGCCCGAATCCTACGTCACGATCCCCCCCCCCCAGAAGAGCAGCAATATAGTCGACATATTCACAGTTGGAACTCACTCTGTGTATGTGTGCGGGTCGTGTGTCTTGAAAAGCGCCGATAGAGTTGTTTTTATTTGGTAATACAAAAGTAGTTTTACAGGTTTAATAAATTATGCTGGTATTTTATCTGTACAATTTCAAGTGTTCTAAATGACTTCTGCTTTTCTAATACAAATGTGTTACGTATGTGTTTTGAATAATTTCATCGAGCATTAACGGAATACGAGAAAGAAACCAACTAAGCCAACGGCTTAAATTTCCCCCCAAAAAACTTTGGACGACTGTAAAGAAAAACAGAGTGTACTGTGTGACCTCATATATTTTTTTGTCATCCTGTGTCTCCGTCACATTGTAGCCTAAGAAGCTATTGTTTTGAAATGTTTTGAAATTGGGTAGAAAGCTTTTTTTTTTTTTTTTTTTTACAAGATTATCTGATTGCAGTCGTTTGTTTTCAGGGAGCATTGATTTTAAAAATAAAAACCAAACTTGATGAAGATCTCTGTATAATTTTCTATAATGGTATAATATCATCGTAACATTCTGGTGTTGAAAACACATTTGTATTTTCATTTTTCTTTTTACATTTAAGTCACATGTTGTACTTGTTGTACTTGTTGTGTGTGTGTGTGTGTGTGTGTGTGTGTGTGTGTGTGTGTGTGTGTGTGTGTGTGTGTGTGTGTGTGTGTGTGTGTGTGTGTGTGTGTGTGTGTGTGTGTGTGTGTGTGTGTGTGTGTGTGTGTGTGTGTGTGTGTGTGTGTGTGTGTGTGTGTGTGTGTGTGTAAAAAATGTGATTTTCAGCGTCATGTTGTCTACAACAATGACCAGCTTGACCAGCGACTGCTCCAAAATAGTCAATAATAAATGTTTGGTATTATTATTCTTCAACATTTTTGGCAAGTTGTAGAAGCTGTGCAGGAGTGTGGATGAAACCCTTTTCTCGCGCTCAGACCGTCGTTGACGTTTAATCGAGGGCCAAAGATCAATCTTCGCAACATAAGGTGGTTTTTTTTTAACTAACATCGCAGATGTATCATCTCTACTTGTGTTGTGTGCTCGACAGCTTTATGTGTCACTGGTAATGGCTTCCCCTCGGTGGTGTGTGAAAGAACCTGACGAAGTCAAAGACACTGTTTTATTTCTTTGGAGTCCACTTCCATAGTGAGATTCACTTTATAATAAAGCTTCCCCGTGTTTTTTTTTTTTTTTTTAAAGGATTCTCCCCAGGAGAAAAGGAAAAGACAATGTGGTTTTTGGGAGAAAAACAAAACAATTGTTGGGTTGAAACAGAGAAAATAGACGTGTCTGTTATTTTCCATTTTGTACTTCTCCTTTAATTCCTAGCTACACAGCCATTTTACAACACAAAACTTGTGCTGGAATAAAATCCCTTAAAGACCCAACAGTCTGTTTGAAGTTGATCATTTTTATTCTTTTCTCTCGCAAGTGTTCCAGACTGATGTTCAATCTGTGACCTTCATAGATGATTGACACTTCCCTGCAGAGCACGTGAGGTGTGTGAGACATGATGAAAACTGTGACCATCTCAACAAATAACATTGAAACCACGTGCAGTTCAACACACAGTTATTTAAATTATTTTATATTTGTTTGTTTATTTGCTTCAAATCTTTACTCTTTTTTTTTCTTTAAATAGAATGAATACAAGATTTATCTAAATTAAATTTATATTGAAAAGTTTAATTTGTTTTGTTTTTTTAAATACTAAAAGAGTACCGTCCTACTTGATCAAACTTACAGCCGATCATGGTGGAACTATTATACATTTTATATTGAATTTAAAATGACACAAATAAAAAAAGGTTATTTTTTTAAATTATTGGAATAGAATAACCAGCTAAAAATGTAATAAAATATAATTAATTTGAAAATGTTCTCTTATTTTCTTATTAAATAATACAAAAACGGATTCAACCTTTTAATATAAAACTATAAATGTAATGCTTGAATAAATATTGGAAATTATATATTGATTTTACTAAAAACTCAATCTTATTTAAAATAAAAGATTATTGTGTTTTTTTTTTTACTTGTTTCTTTTAAATACACTTTCACTAAAAAGTATTTCCCCTTTTGTTTCGGTTTGTCTACAGCGCATGCGCAATGCTTGAGCTTTACCCGCTTCGTTCTCGCGGTCACTCGCTCCTGGCAACGTGCTTAAGCGTCCCCTGACTAAAGCCAATCACAGGCCGTTATTTGAAGGAAGTGGACCAATCCGGTTCAAGCACCGTAGCACCAATTTTAAATGCGAGCGCAACACTTCCTGTTTTGTTATCAGAGACAAACACACGCGGAACGACGAGCAGCAAACGTTAAAACTCGCTTTATTCTCCTTCTTTCTAAAGCAGTCGAGGTTTAGTTCATCTGACGTTTTTTTTATTTTATTTTAATTGTGCGACTCACACTAACGTTAACCAGTCGGGTAACTAGGTTTAGGTTAGTTGACTCGTCAAGATGCCGTCCAGAGTAGAAGACTACGAGGTTCTGCTCACGATCGGATCAGGTTCGTACGGAAGATGTCAGAAGATTCGAAGGAGAACTGATGGAAAAGTGAGTCGATTTTAATGTCTCGAGAACAAAAGCTTGGAAACATGGCGACTGTAGATAAAGTGTTTGTTCAGTTGATATGCACGTAACAGAGAATTGAATGGTTTCATTTCTCACGTTGAATATTTGAATTTATTTCAATTGAAATGTTTCATTTGTGTTTATATAATGGTTCAATTCAATAATTCAAACGTATATATATTTCTTTTCGACATTTTGAAATTCTGAGTCAACCAACCTTTTTTTTTATTACATTTAAAAAGGCTACCTATTAAAAAATATGTAATTAAGAAAATTTAATTGAGATCTATTGGAAGCCGAATGTCGAATTATATCTCTAAAGATGTGTTTTTTTTATTCATTTTGATCAATGTTTGACATTTTAAATTAAAAAAAAAGACAGATTCAACCGTATTTAAGATCTAATTAACTATATTCTTTATACAAATACAGTTCGATATTCGAATTCCAATAATTATACAGAACATTTTAAAAATGTGTAGCCTTTTAACTTAAATATAAAATGTTGGTATAATACTGACACCAGACGATACCAGAAGTCTACTGATCTACTTGATCAAACATTTAGCTAATCATTCAACATGCAGACTATTTTGCAGACTACAGTGACATTGTTAAAAAATCTATTGATTTAGTGAACATTAAAATAATATTAAATAAGTACAAAGTTTCTGGGGAGTTTAAAAGTGGTTCATTTCTTTAAAATATATATATATATATATATATATATATATACACTACCGTTCAAAAGTTTGGGGTCACTTAGAAATGTCCTTATTTTTGAAAGAAAAGCACTGTTTTTTTAAACGAATCTAAGTTTAAACTAATCTATACATTGCTAATGTGGTAAATGACTATTCTAGCTGCAAATGTCTGTTTTTTGGTGCAATATCTACATAGGTGTATAGAGGCCCATTTCCAGCAACTATCACTCCAGTGTTCTAATGGTACAATGTGTTTGCTCATTGGGTCAGAAGGCTAATGGATGATTAGAAAACCCTTGTGCAATTATGTTAGCACAGCTGAAAACAGTTTAGCTGGTTAGAGAAGCTATACAACTGACCTTCCTTTGAGCTAGTTGAGTATCTGGAGCATCACATTTTGGGGACGATTAAACGCTCAAAATGGCCAGAAAAAGAGAACTTTTATGTGAAACTCGACAGTCTATTCTTGTTCTTAGAAATGAAGGCTATTCCATGCGATAAATTGCCAAGAAACTAAAGATTTCCTACAACGGTGTGTGAAAAGGTGCTGGAAGAGTGCCTGACGCCATCTGTCAAGCATGGTGGGGGTAACGTGATGGTCTGGGGTTGCTTTGGTGCTGGTAAGGTGGGAGATTTGTTCAGGGTTAAAGGGATTCTAAATAAGGAAGGCTATCACTCCATTTTGCAACGCCGTGCCATACCCCGTGGACAGCGCTTGATTGGAGCCAATTTCATCTTACAACAGGACAATCACCCAAAGCACACCTCCAAGTTGTGCAAGAACTATTTAGAGAAGAAGCAGGCAGCTGGTATTCTATCTGTAATGGAGTGACCAGCGCAGTCACCAGATCTAAACCCCATTGAGCTGTTGTGGGAGCAGCTTGACCGTATGGTACGCAAGAAGTGCCCATCCAGCCAATCCAACTTGTGGGAGGGGCTTCTAGAAGCATGGGGTGAAATTTCTCCTGATTACCTCAACAAATGAACAGCTAGAATGCCCAAGGTCTGCAATGCTGTAATTGCTGCAAATGGAGGATTCTTTGACGAAAGCAAAGTTTGAAGGAAAAAAAATATTATTTCAAATAAAAATCATTATTTCTAACCTTGTCAATGTCTTGACTATATTTTCTATTCATTTTACAACTCATGGCGGTAAATAAGTGTGACTTTTCATGGAAAACACAAAATATTCTGGGTGACCCCAAACTTTTGAACGGTAGTGTGTATATATATATATATATATATATATATATATATCAAATTAGGTTTTCCTAAAAAGTCAACCTTTCAATATATATAAATGATTAGAAATCTAATTTATTTATTAAAAAAATAAACATTAAACTGCTTAAAAGGGACAACATTACAAATGTTCTGATATGCTTCCATTAGTTGAAGTTAGTTTGTCTTAAGTGTTCCTTTTATCTTCAATGCAAATGTGTCTAAAATGTTCTCCTGATATTCCAAGATGTGATTCTGGACTTGCTTCACTCACCCATGTGAACTCTTGGTTTAGACGCTGGTGTGGAAGGAGCTGGACTACAGTACGATGGGCGAGGGTGAGAAGCAGATGCTGGTCTCGGAGGTCAACCTCCTTCGAGAGCTCAAGCATCCCAACATCGTGCGGTACTACGACAGGATCATCGACCGCTCCAACTCCACCTTGTACATCGTCATGGAGTATTGCGAGGGCGGAGACCTGTCCAGCCTCATCGCCCGCTGCACCAAAGAGAGGTGGCGTTCTCTCCAGAGCTGATGTCCACCATTGCTCGTCACCACCGCGTCAACTTTGTTTCCTGTCCTTCCAGGCGTTTTTTAGGGGAGGAGTTCATCCTCAGGGTCATGGCTCAGCTCACGTTAGCCCTGAACGAGTGCCACAGGCGGCGAGACGGACAGGCCACGGTGCTGCACCGGGACCTGAAACCGGCAAACATCTTCCTGGACAGCAAGCAGAACGTTAAATTAGGAGACTTCGGTCTGGCCAGGATTCTGAACCACGACACCAGTTTTGCCAAAACCTTCGTTGGTACACCGTACTACATGTCACCTGTGAGTCGCTGCACTTGTTTTAATGTTTAGAAGTATCTGACGGGTCTTATTTTATTTTTTGTGTTATTGATCACCCCTGCAAGTCTTGTATCAGTTTCATTTTACATTTCAAATATTGAAACTTTAATTTAAAAAAAAGCATGATAGTGCTTTAAATTATATATATATTTTTAATTGTCTCTTCCAGATTTTTATATTGAATTTAAAAGACTACAAATTTAAATGTATAGTATTCCGAACATTTGTTTTTAAATAATTAGAATTACAATATCAAACTCTATGTAACTCTTTGTAAAAAAAAAAAAAAAAAAAAAAAAACATTAATTTATTATTTTTTTTAAATGGTTTGTATATAATTATTGAATTAAAAAAACAAACATTACTGAATTAAATTTGAATTATTAATTGCTTGAAAAAAGAAATTTCGAGAAGGAGAAATCAAAGTTCCAACATTTAAAATGTTCAAATTGATTTAATATTCTGATGTCACTATAGTCTCATCCTGGCGGCTGACAGCAAAAGTATACTGTAGTTTGGCGCCCCCTGGAGGAATACGCGGGTACTGATTGTGAGGTGTCTCTCCTGCAGGAACAAATCAACAGACTGTCTTATAATGAAAAGTCGGACATCTGGTCTCTGGGCTGTTTGCTGTACGAACTGTGTGCACTCTCGTAAGTTTGTTTTCACTCCACATAGAGGTTTTATTTTATCGCTATTGACTCGTCTCTGTGTGCAGACCTCCGTTCACGGCGAACAACCAGAGGGATCTGGCAGAGAAGATCCGAGAAGGCAAGTTCCGGAGAATTCCGTATAGATACTCTGAGGAGTTGAACAAGCTGCTCAGTAAAATGCTTCATTTGAAGGTGAGGAATTGTTTTGTTATCTATAAAGTCACAACATTATAGAAGTGTATCAGTGCCGTCAGAATATTGAATGGTTGAATTTATCATTTAAACTGATTAAATTATATATTTTTTATTGGGTTTTTTTTGTTGTTGTTTTTTTAACATTGCATTTTTCTGTTTGTTTTTATGGATCATTTAATTTAAAAAAAAACAAATTCATAATGTTTGTATTTTTGATCAGTCATCTGCATGTTGAATGATCAAATTTCAACAAAGTAATTCACTATTCTTGTTTTAATGATTTTTAAAAATTCTTTATTGTTATTATTGTCTAAGGTTTTTTACTTGTGGTGTTTACGATGACCTTAAGTGTTGAGAAAGGCACCCTTAAAATATATTCTATTCTTATTATACTCGTTTATTTTACTACAAATTAAAGAAAATATTTAAATTGGAATTAAAATATCAAACTCTATTATTAGTATATAACATTACATTTTAACTAAGGTAAGGTAGAACTTCATTGATCTAAAAAAAAAATTCCAATAGCCACAGTAAATACAGCAATTTTTCATAAAAAAAAAATAAAATAAAAACAAAGAGAAATAAAGAGAAAGAACAAGATGATACAATCTAAGTCTAAAGATAAAGATAAAGAACATAGATCAAAGAAAAAATAGTAAGGATACAAAGACTAACATAGAATAGAACATCCAGATACTTTTACTCCACTCCTGCCCCCGAACTCAGAATTGTACAATTGAATAGCCCGAGGAATGAATGAGTCCTTGAAACTATTATCAATGATGTATCATGAAACTAACTATTCAACTGTTTAAAATAAGTTATTTAAAAAAAGAACAAATTGAACCCATTACATTTTTTAATAATAATAATCAAATGCTTTTAAAGTCGTGTAAAAATGTGATGGCACTGACATACCTCCACACACCGACGCATGACTTCCAGTTGAGCTCTTGTGGGAGGAAATAAGAGTTTTGAAAAACGTGTCCTCAGGACTACATGCGCCCCTCGGTGGACTCCATCCTGCAGAGCGCCCTGCTGGCCGCGGCGGTCGGCGAGGAGCAGAGGAAGGCGCAGCAGGATCAGGCGCGGCGGCGCTCGGCGGAACCCGAATGTCCGGTCCACAAGCAGACCAAGCCGTCGCCTCCGCCCGACACGGAGCTCCGGCTCAAACAGCAGCTGCTGCAGGACCGGGAGAGGAGCCTGAAGGAGCGCGAGGAGAGGCTGGAGCGTGAGTGCGGCAGGAAGTCCAGCTTTCCTCGCCTACAGAGAGGGAAACTCGTGACGACATGGAGCGTTGTTTTAGGGAGACTTTTGTGCAGCACCAACTGATGATTGATGTGCAGACATTCTGTAGATACTCGTTGTAGAGCAGGATCTGGAAATATGACCTCATTTCTTCTCTAGGCATCCTTTTGAAATTGAAATGATATATTATCCAAGCAGGGCAGGTCTTCAGGCTCAAATGTTTAAAATGTTTTTCTTTAATTTAACAAGGAAAGTCCCTTTTAAGATCTCCTTTTTCCAGAGAGGCTGCAATAATACACAACCCAATGGTTTAACTGTAAAATAACATGATTAAAAAAAGAAATTGATAGTTCCAGCTCTAGATTCCAGGATAGGAAAGGTATTGGAGGAATTGTAGAAGATGAAAATGGTGACCCTGGTCTTGTGCAACAGACCGTTAATATTTTTTCTCTTTCTCTTTAAGAACGAGAGCGCGAGCTGTGTCTGCGCGAGCGACTCGCCACGGACAAGCTGGAAAGGTTTGTTCTCTCATTACTCGTCCTGAAAAATATCCAAAGAACTCCGACTAAAACTTGTCACATTCCAGAGCCGAGAGTCTGCTGAAGAATCTGAACCAGCTCCAGAGGAACGCCCACGAGCAAGGTATCAGACGCCGACCAGTGACCTGATCACTCTTGTCCCCTCATTTATTTATTTTTTATAAATCTGTGTAAATAAACCTTTTATGACCAATAAAGATATTTATTATCAAGCTGGGGGTTAAAAACGACACTCATTGGTTCTAGATGTCTCTCCCGGTAAGAGGAAGGTCCACTTCGCCGGCGAGACGAAGGAGAACCTGCAACCCCGTGGTCGAGAGCAGGCTCTCCAGTGGAGGCTGGAGAAGGCCAAGCTACGATCTCAAGCTCTGAGCAAGCTGGAGAAGGAGTGTCATCTGAAGAGCCGGCAGATGCTCGGGATCCGCTGACCCTGCCCGGCCCCCCCTGTGACTGAACCTACTGTGACTATTTAAGAGCGATTGTAGACCTGATGGCAGCTTTGGTTGTGTGTCTTTTATTTATGTGCAAATGTTAGTCGTGAACCCTTAGGGATCAGATATGCAAGTTTTAAAATAAAAGATTCAAACTCTCCTGTCTGGCCACGTTATTGATGCAGTGCAGCTCATATGCAGCAGAGGGCGCTATTGAAAATCGTCGACGCAGTTTCAGTGTATTCTCAAAACTGCCGCTACGTAGCGTCATGTATCTATGATTAGTAGTGAGAGCCACCTGTCTGAGGGCGATATATTATTTATTTATAAATGTATTAGAAAATAGTTAAATGTACAATTAATGCATTTGTAAAGTGTACAGAAATGGCACCGTTCGCCAAAAATAAGACATTTAGTTATAATTGTCTAAGATGGGCGCAGCTATCGTTTTTTAAAAATATAAATATATAAGCCCCTGATCTGTCATCTACACCAGAGATACTTTTTACCAAATTTATCACAAACACACACGAAAATGGACTGCACAGATTTTATTTTTATTTTTATATATATATATTTTCAGGTCGTATCAAAATGTACGAAACGGGAACCGACGAAACTTTGCGTACTTAAACTTCCAAATAAACGCCCCTAAGTCATATTCAGATACTACATTGCTTTTGCATTTGTGTATGAGCTATAGACATGTGACGTCACAGATGGGCTCTTAGAAAAGAGAGACCCCCAGACAGACCGGATATGACGAATGACGACACAACCCAAGATAAATGCTGTGTCTCAAATCGCATACTTGCGTACTCAAATTTAGTATTTTTAATGCAATTCTTAGTATGTGCCATGCACACTTAATTGGCGTACTAACACTGAGTATGGTTCGATGGACACTATCTACCCTAAACGGCCGCCATCTTAGTGACGTTGTAAACGGAAGTTACGTCATGTATATTCATATACTTACAGGTGCATTTTCAGCAGCAGTAGAAGGATGACACGTCTTCACTGCTGATACCGGCGTAAATATCTCGCGAATACTTCGATTCTCATATTTTTTCTTTATTTCTTTTTCCAAACTAGCAAAACGTGCTGCCAGCAGGTGGCGATAGTGTTCCAACAGCTGGTTGCAAGCATCGTTAAATAGTAGTAGAAGAAGAAGCTGTCGCATCATTTCCTGTTAGTGCGTAGCGACAGTGTTTGATTTGAGACGTACTATCTGTTGAGAATTTGCGTACTAGTTAGTACGTACACTATCCTGATGCATACTAACTTCTAGTATACTAAGAGAAGTATGCGATTTGAGACACAGCAATATACTATCTGTTGAGAATTTGCGTACTAGTTAGTAAGTAAGTAAGTAAGTAAGTAATCTAAAACCAGGGTCACAAAGCGCTTAAACAATCAAAACAATACTCAAAAAAGTACATACTTTAAAGATCAAGATAATACTGAGAACAACACAGGAGTTCGAGAAATTCAAGGAAAAGCCTGAACAAATAGAAACGTCTTAAGATGCTTCTTAAAGGAGTCAGTAGATCCATCAAGCGCAAAGAGGGAGGAAGATCGTTCCAAAGCTTAGGAGCAACAGCCTGAAAAGATTTCTCTCCTCTGGTCCTGAGCCGTGTGCGAGGAACCATAAGTAGATTCTGATCCACAGACCTCAGAGCCCGAGCTGGGGTGTAAGGCTGGATCAGATCAGTGATGTAGGGAGGAGCCTGACCATGAATAGATCTGAAAGTAAGAACCAGAATTTTAAAGTTGATCCTGAAAGAAACTGGAAGCCAGTGAAGAGTTTTAAGGATCGGAGAAATGTGAGATCTTCTACTTGAACGGGTCAGAATTCTCGCTGTAGAGTTCTGAATCAACTGGAGGCGAGACAGATCCTTCTTGTTAAGACATGAAAACAAACTGTTACAATAGTCCAGACGAGAAGAAACAAACGCATGGATTACAAGCTCCAGATCATGTTCCGACAACATTTTCCTAAATTTAGAGATTTTTCTCAGTTGAAGGAAACAGTTTCTGGTCAGTTTTCTGCAATGTTGAACAAGAGATATGTCTTTATCAAATACAACACCCAGGTTTCTCAGGCTCAGTTTGACAGACTGACCTAAGTCACCCAAGTACTGACTCAACCCTGGAATCTTATCATCAGGAGCAATCACCAGAGTTTCAGTTTTGTCCACATTTAGCTGTAAAGTGTTTTCACTCAGCCATTGTTTGATTTCTAGCAAACAATTGACTAAGCTGTTCAGCCTTTGGGGCTCAGTTGGATCAAAAGAGCAGTAGAGCTGGATGTCATCAGCAAAAATGTGATAAGAAACATCTGGAAATCTCTGAATGATTTTACCGAGGGGAATCAAGTACAGCAAAAACAATAAAGGACCCAGAACAGAACCTTGAGGGACTCCACACAACAGATCTGCCGATTCAGACCTCATTTGATTGGCAGATACACTAAAACTGCGCCCAGAAAGGTAAGATGAGAACACAGACCCAGACAGTCCCACTTCATCCCTTAGTCTTCTCAGCAGGATCTGGTGATCAACTGTGTCAAAGGCTGAGGACAGATCCAAGAGAACCAGAACAGTGAATTTACCCGAGTCAGCCGACATCATGATGTCACTGGACACTTTCAATAAAGCTGTCTCCGTAGAGTGATGTTTACGGAAGCCAGACTGAAACTTCTCATGGATGTCGCTCTGATCCAGGAACAAAGACAGCTGCTCAGACACCACCTTCTCCAAGATCTTGGACAAGAAAGGGAGCTTAGAAATAGGCCTGAAATTACTGAGGTCAGTTGGGTCTAAGCCTGGTTTTTTGAGCAGAGGCTCCACAATGGCATGTTTAAATGCATTGGGAAAAACACCTGTGGAAAGGGAGAGGTTCACCATACTGGTAACCCAGGGGCCAATTACATCAAATACTTTGATAAAAAGCCTACAAGGAAGGACGTCATCTGAGCAAGAGGAGGGTTTCATCTTGTTCACTAGTGCTGAAATATCACCCAAAGATACAGCAGTGAAGGAGGACCAAGAGGAGGAGATGGGCTCAGAGACAGTAGGGGTTCCAAACAAAGGGGGAGAGATTTTCTCTTTGATCAATTTAATTTTGTCAATGAAAAATCTCAACAATGCATCGTTGTCAGCTTCACAGAAGACAGGCGTGATTTGAGGAGCAGGAGACACGAGAGAATTAATCGTGTCAAACAAAACTTTGGGGTTTTTCCTATTTGCTGCTACCAGTTTTCTGATGTAATCAGATCTAGCAGTTTCTACCATCTCATTGTAAGAAGTCAACAGATCCCTGAGGTGAAGTCTGTGCACCTCAAGTTTAGTAGACTTCCAGAGACGCTCAGTCTTTTGACAAAGTCTCTTCAGACTCAGGAGATCTTCATTTGTCCAAGGGCACCGTTTTTTCTGAATTTTTAGGTTCGATTTAACAGGTGCCACTTGATCCAGTATTTCAACACAATGACCAGTGAAACAGTGAATCAAACTGTCCACGTCTGGGCAGTCATCAAAGGAAAGACGGTCAAACATAGCAGAAAAACTGTCTGCAGTATCGGCTGAGATGACACGCCTCTGAGACCTAACTTTCAAAGGCTTAGGTTCAGGGATGAAGTCCAGGTTAAACAAGACAAGAGAATGATCACTCAGATGGACATCATGTACAGATACATTAGAAATGTTCAGGCCAAGAGTAAAAACTAAGTCTAAAATGTGGCCTTTTTGATGAGTGGGTTCAGAAACATGTTGCTCAAAATTAAAGGCTTCAGTTAAAGTTAAAAGTTCTTTAGCAGAACAAGAGGTGACGTCATCAACATGAAGATTGAAGTCTCCAAGAATAAGAACAGATTCCATTTGAATAATGGAAAATAAGAAGTCACTAAAGTCTTTCAAGAACACCGCCGCAGGACCAGGCGGGCAGTAGATTGACACACAATAGAAAGGTCTTGTAGAACTAACCAACATCATCTGAGACTCAAAAGAAGTGAATTCCTGTGTCTGAATCACTTTGCAAGAAAAACTCTCCCTAAAAACAATAGCAAGACCTCCTCCACGACCAGAGAGGCGAGGCTTCCCCAGGACAGCGCTCCCTTCTGGACAGAGTTCGTTCAGATGAATAAACTCTTCCTCTCTCTGCCAAGTCTCAGAAAGACATAATAAATCCAAATTAACTCTTGTGAAAAGATCATTAAGAATAAAGGATTTATTAGTAATGGAGCGAACATTAAGAAGTCCCACATTCAGCACCGATGACGTCACTGATGACGCCTCGTCACTGACAGGCGCGCAGAGCAGGATCTTTTGAAGCGAACAGCGATCACGTGGGTACCAGCTGTCACTGAAGTTCAGCTCCGTAGTAAAAGCCGAATTAAAGAGAGGAAATGAAAAAATCTTACCACCTTTCGTTGAGGTCTGGACAGATGGCAGCGCTGATGTTTCGCAATACTCTTCAGTGAGAGGAATGTCGATCAAACATCGATGACGTTCGATGACGTCAGAGTTGTTCCGAGCGATCGCGACTGCGCGTCTCATCCTGACCTGTACTCCAGCCCGACTCGATCGCTTGTGGAAATCGCCCGGTACCCGAGAGATCAAACGATATTCCACAGAGTCCGAGTCGATGAGAAGCGGAGCCGGAAACACGTTCACCGGACGTTGGTAACTGTCGCGAGTGAAGTCCTCCATCGACTCTCTGATGTTGAAAAGAGCATCACGATCATAGATCATAGATGCTTGGTACATATCTTAAGTGATATGAGCATAATATCCGGACAAGTAGTCGTTAAAACGACTGTTTTTGGCAATTATTGCAGGAGCTTAAGTTCAAGCAGCCGATCAAAGGCTCACCGGAAGCGGAAGTGCATACACTATCCTGATGCATACTGACTTCTAGTACACTAATGCTGTGTCTCAAATCGCATACTAGCGTACTACAAGTTAGTATTTTAAGTGCGTTAGTGTGTCTCAATTATTATTATGCGAAATTTAGTGCGCCATGCACACTAAATTGGCGTACTAACACGCCCACAAAACTGAGTATGGTTCGATTGACACTAAACACACTAAACAGCCGCCATCTTAATGACGTTTTAAACGGAAGTTACGTCATATATATGCATATATATTCATATACTTACAGGTGCATTTTCAGCAGCAGTAGGAGGATAAACACTTCTATCTCGTGAATATTTCAATTCTCATATTTTTTTTTAATTTCTTTTTCCAAACTTGCAAAACGTGCTGCCAGCAGGTGGCGATAGCGTTCAAACAGCTGGTTGAATCATCGTTAAATAGTAGTAGAAGAAGAAGCTGTCATGTGATTTCCGGTTAGTGTGTAGCAGCAGTGTTTGATAATTTGCGTACTAGTTAGTATGTACACTTGGAAGATTATGCATATATAAATATACAACGTAACTTCCTTTTAAAACGTCACTAAGATGGAGTTGTTTAGGGTAGGTAGGGTCCATCGAACCATACTCAGTTTTTTGGGCGTTTTAGTACGCCAAAGTTACTGTGCATGGTGCACTAAATTTCGCATACTAAGAATTGAGACGCACTTACGCACTAACAATACTAACTTTGAGCAAGTATGCGATTTGAGATGCATACTTGCGTACTCAAACTATCTGTTGAGAATTTGCGTACTAGTTAGTACACTATCCTGATGCATACTAACTTCTAGTACACTAAGAGAAGTATGCGATTTGAGACACAGCAATAATAGTGTCAGTATTTGAATCAATGAATCAAATGTAGTTTATCAGTGTGAAGACTGAAGGCAGAGATAGAGGTAAAGAAGCGAGGTCATCCAGGAGAGGCTCAGAGCAGAACGTCTGCTCCTCTACTGTCATCACAAATTCATGACATCACACACTCTTGGCCTTTATCAACCTTTGTTGCGTCACACACTGGAGACGGTTGATTCTTATTTATTAGGACTCTCCTCCTGCACTGGCCAATCGTCACCTTCGACTCAAAACGTAAAGATTGTACGCATCGGAGAAGCCCTTCCTGTTCGTTCCTCGCAGACATCAATGAACCGCCTCGGCTCTCGTCTCAGTGGCACATGTATGGCGTTGGTGTGGGTGAGGCGGGAGTTCTGCCGAGCACAGCACAGGCTCGCCGGCGATAGACAACAGCCAGAGGGGGGCGCTCACGCTTCCACATGAAGACGGGGTAACAATCCTGTCGTCCATGGAAGCACTTTGGTCTTCCACCAAGATTCCTGCACTAGTCCTCCCTTCTACCCAACCCTCTAGACCCAGAGTCCCAAAATGAAAACCAATCACTCGGCGCCCGTCGAGATCACGTACAAGTCCATGAAGTTCCTCATCACCCACAACCCCGGCAAGGCCCAGCTGCCCGACTTCATAGAGGCCCTGAAGGGTTCCGCCGTCACCACCCTGGTGAGGGTGTGCGCCGCCACCTACGACAAGAAGCCCGTGGAGGACCAAGGCATCGCGGTGCTGGACCTGCCCTTCAACGACGGCGCCGCACCCCCCGACCAGGTGGTCAACGCTTGGCTGGACCTCCTGCAGGAGAAGGTCCGCGGCGGGGGATGTTGCGTCGCCGTCCACTGCGTGGCCGGACTGGGCCGGGCCCCCGTGATGGTGGCCCTGGCCCTCATGGAGCGCGGGATGAAGTACGAGGACGCGGTCCAACACATCAGGCAGAGGCGGCGCGGAGCCTTCAGCTCCAGGCAGCTGCTGTTCCTGCAGAACTACCGGGCCAAGCAGTGTCTGTGCCCCAAAGACGCCAAGAGACTGATGTGCACGGTTCAGTGAGAGGAGGATTCTCAAAGGTTGTGGTGCTTTTAATGCACAAATAAACCCTGAGATATCATTAAAAGTTCAGTTGAATCTTAACATCAGGGAAACCAAAGGGATGTTTTAAAAGGATCCAGAGACTCTTAAAAGGGCGACAGAATATTGAAAGATTAAATTTAACATTTTACATGTTGAAACTTTTGTTCTTTTACCGGAAGGTTGCTTTTTTTAAAGTCTTGAATATGTTTTTAATAAACTGATTCAATTATTTGTATATTCAAAGTTTTTTGTTTTTTTTAAGTAATAATTAATTAAACATTTATTTTGTAATTAGTAGAATTCCTTTTTATTACTTAATTTTTTTAAGTAATAATTTAATTTATATCCTTTATTATTGAATATAAACATGTTTTTTTAAAAGTACAAAATTTCTGTGTTTAATTCAAAAGGCTACAAATATAAAAAATATATAATTCAGAACATTTATTTCGTAATTACTAGAATTCCAATATCAAACTCTATGTGTAACATGTGTAACAAACTTTATGTCCAACAATCATACGTACCACGAGACAAGGTAAACAATTTAAACAGAGAAAATGGCATGAAAATAGAAGGACATTTTAAGTAAGTAGGTAAAGGTTATTTGTAAAGCGTCTTTCTAGACCAGGGTCACAAACGCTTAAACAATCAACAGCAAAATACAGTTAAAATACATATAATTTAAAAGGACATATAAGACAAACAGGAGTCCCAGAAAATCATGAAAAAGCAAAGTTGAAAAAGTCTCTTCAGACTCAGGAGATCTTCGTTTGTTCAAGGGCAACGTTTTTTTCTGAATTGTCAAGTTTTAACAAGATTTAACAGGCGCCACTGGATCCAGTATTTTAACACAATGATTAGTGAAACAGTTAATCAATCACTGAAGTAAAGAGGGTCCAACATAGTAGAAAAACTGTCTGCAGTATCGGTTGAAATAACAGGCCTCGGACACCTAACTTCTAAGGTCTAAGGTTCTAAGGTAAAGGGATGAAGTAAAGGATAAACAAACTTTCTAATATAATGAAAATTGATCAAAGAAGAAAAATACAGAAGAAAAGGATACAAAGATTGACATAGAATATCATCTTTTCACTTCACTCCTGGCCCCAAACTCAGAAATAAACAGCCTAATAACACGAGGAATGAATGAGTCCCTGAGTCTATTAGTGTTCCATCGGGGGAGAAATACATGTATAATAATAAAGTAAATGTATACATCCAGTTAAATGTATATAAGGTAAGGTAAGGTAAGGTAACACTTTATTGATTTATGAATGATTGATGAAATTGTTTTTTTCAAATAGCACGCAATTTTTCAAAAACAATACAAAATAATAAATAAAAAATAAAATAAGAAGAAGAACATAAAGAGAAAGAACAAGATGACACAATCTAAGTCTAAAATTATATAGTATATAGTATATATAGTAGAATAGACATATACATCTGAATAAATGTATAGTAATAAATTAAATGTATACATCCAAATAAATGTTTCATAATAAACTAAATGTATACATAGAATTTTTTTTTCTTATTTGCTTCTGTTACATGACCAACAATTTGTTAAAATTTTTGTTTGTACCCCAAACCTTGCTTTTTTTTGTTGTTGTTTTTTTTTAACTGAAATCATATCTTATGATTTTATTGATACAGAAGAGACTGTGATGCAGGGCCGGGTCTAGGCAGGGGCAAGAGGGGGCCTGGCCCCCTCAAATAAATGTTGTGCCCCCTCAAACCAGGGCCGGGTCTAGGCAGGGGCAAGAGGGGGCCTGGCCTCATACATGCCTGTCTAGACACGGCCCTGCTGTGATGTTTGATTCATAAAAATCATGTGTAGTGCCTGTAATTAAAAAAACAAGAAAGGATTTATATTTTGTTTATGTTAAAGTGGAAAAAGAAGCTCGAAACAGGAAATTCTTTCATTTTCAGTTGCCTGATCACAGTCCACTAGCTGACGTGTATTTAATAATTCTATTATGCTTAACATTTGGCCAGACATGAGATGTGAGACACAATCTGTAACGAAACCCAAAATGCTGTATTTTTCGAGCTGTATCTATTTCTCCACTAGAGGTCGCGAGTGAGCTGGTATTTGAAAGAATAACTTTACAACCGCGATAAAGGTTAATGATCTTGACATTTAACTTGTGGATATAAACCATTATATTGGCTATTAAAGTAATTGTTGTCACGTCTGGTCAATAAAAACATAACGCTATCATCAATTTGATAACATTAATGTAATCTAAAGGGAGGCTATCTTTGCTATGATTTGCTTTATTTTTAATGACATTCTTTGTGCTGCATCGCGTCAAAAAGAAAAATAAATTAAAGTTGGTAGAACAAAGGTAAAGGTGTTATTATAAGGGATCCGAGGAAAAATCTCCGACTCGGCTCAACTTTCATCGACAGTATCGCGAGATTTCACATGTTATGAGCGTGCGTAGCAACCACCGTCGCTTGGCGAAATAGTTCCGCCTTCGTTACAATCCCACCAATCACCTGTGGGCGATTGCCCCGCGGACCAATCGCGCGTCCGTGTGGGCGTGGCTCTCGTCGTCGTGTTCCGTGTGGAAAGTTTACCGGCTCGGGTGCAAAGTTTCAGCCGTCTGCAAACCGTCGGAGGAATGGATGCTCGGTGACGTCTTTGTTCGGAATTCGGATGTTTTATTTTCTATTTTATAAACGTAACTAGACGAAGAGATAGAGAGGGAGAGAGAGACGGTGTTTTTTTGGGGGGTTTTGTTTTAGTTTCAGGACCCGCTGGTTTAGCTCGGATACGTTCGCCTCTAAGCTAGCTCGTCGCTCCGTCGCCCGTGAGAATCCGAAGGGGAAGAAGAAAAAAAAATGGCTTGTGAGCCCAACCGAGCTCGGCTGCTATGTATGCTGTCGCTGACGTTCGGGTTCTTCATCGTGGAGGTGGTGGTGAGCCGGATCACCTCGTCCCTCTCGATGCTCTCGGACTCCTTCCACATGTTGTCGGACGTCATCGCGCTGATCGTGGCTCTGGTGGCGGTTCGGTTCGCCGAGAAGACCCAAGCCACCAACAAGAACACGTTCGGATGGATCCGGGCGGAGGTGATGGGGGCTCTGGTCAACGCCGTGTTCCTCACGGCGCTGTGCTTCACCATCGTGCTGGAGGCGATCGAGCGCTTCACGGTGGCCCACGAGATCGAGCGGCCGCTGGTGCTGGTCGGGGTGGGCGCCGCGGGTCTGGTCATCAACCTGCTCGGACTCTGTCTCTTCCACGGACACGCCGGCGGTGGACACGGACATTCCCACGGCGGGAAGAAGAGCAAAGACATCGAGAAGGCGGGGAACGGAACCAATGGAGATGAGTTCAACCATTTGGTGGGGAACCACTGCAGCCACGGTGACACTAAACATGGTGAGTGTTTTTTCTCCTTGAAACAAGTCACACTTCCCCAAACAATGAGGTAGAGAACATGTAGTGACTTGAAGGAGGAACCAGACTCTGATAAAAGTCTGATCCGTCTTTATTTATGTGTATTGTTGTCTATGAAATACATTATATTCTAATACTCCAGTAGAAAGTATAATGAACATCTTCATCTACTCGTCTAAGGTAAGGTAAGGTAGAACTTTATTGATCCCTCAGGAGGTCTACTTCGGGAAATGGTTTACAGTAGTAAGACACTGGTATTTCATAGCAAATCCACATTGTCACGACTGTCAGATGTTCCTTCGCCAGAATGAATAAGTCCTTCATTCATTTGGTCCCTTGAGTTGATCTTTCTTTACTCCTAATCCTACATGAAGCAAATCTATACCTTGAAATGAAACTGTGTAATGGTCTAGTGAACATGTAGTGACTTGAAGGAGGAACCAGACTCTGATAAAAGTAAAGTAAACGAATGATCCGTCTTTATTTATGTGTATTGATGTCAATGAAATGCATGATATTTCCATTAAATGTTTCTATCACTCCAGTAGAAAGTATCTTCATCTACTCATCTAACAGTAAGACACTCTAGTATTCCACAGCAAATCCACATTGTCACGACTGTCCTCAGATTTTCCTTCGCCAGAATGAAGAAGTCCTTCATTCATCTGGTCCCTTGAGTTGATCTTTCTTTACTCCTAATCCTACATGAAGCAAATCTATTCCTTTACATTTGAACTGTTACCACCGTACAGTTGAAAGCTTGGAGTGAAAATGAAAAAACAAACACATTCATTTGACCAAAATCATACTAAAGCAAGAAATGTTAAATATTTATTCAGCCTTTCTTGAGCATAATATTTGAACCTTTAAGTCCATAGATGGACTTTATGAATCCCTCTGGAGATTCTTCTGTTGGACAGTTAGTTTGCAAGTTTCATAAAAAAAACAGAACGAGAACAAAGTGCAAACCAAAGAACTAAGTGTAAGTTTAAAAAACATGGATCAAAAATAAAGAACATAGATCAAAATAATCAACATGGATCATAGATAGCTTTCATTTCCACTACTGCCCCCAAACTCAGAATGAAACCGTCTAATAGTGAGTCTATTAGTGATGCATCATGGGAGGAGCATTCACGCTCTCCCTCTTTTCATTAATGACAGTGTTCAGAGGATGACTGTCGTCGTCCATGATGGACAGTAGTTTGTCCAGAGGTCTCCTCTCTGCAACTGTCACCCAGTGACTTGTCAAATGTGTCAACCCTTGACACATTTATACTCCATTGTCATCGGGTCTGAGTTGCATAATAGCACAATGGTCAGTGTTTTTCTTTCCTCCTCCTGGAACGCTGGCGTTCCCTCAAAAATGCCCCCCTGTGCCACATACCGGGACCCTCTATCCTCCGTCGCTGGTCCGTCAAACCCGAGAAGGGGTCGGCTTTCGTGCCGCCGGTGAGACAGCTGTCTGATTAAAGTCCTCGACGTCTCTAAGCTGAGTCATATCATCTTGTCTGCGTGTTCGAACGTGTTCATAGATATGAAAGTACACTGGTATTACTTTCAGTTCTTGATGTCAACAAGACAGCCTTTGACTCCTTTAAGTCCCAGAACCATATGTTTTCAACATGGTCAACGGCTTTCATCGCCATTACAGTGTGTTGGGTTACAAAGATGACCAGTTAGAGCAAACTTTATTAACCTTGAAATTCCCAGTTCTACACAGACAACAACTGTTTTTACATTCTAAATAAAATCTTCAATTTTAGAGTTAATTATTTTAAACTCAAATTTAAATGGGAAAAGAGAAACCATGCTATCGCAAATGTATTTTCTTTCATTGTTAATGTGGCTAAAATGGAAGAAAAAAAAAATGTGACCCATACCCCAATGACTTCCTCCGTTGGGTGTGTCCTCGGCCATTCTGGCCCATCCTCCCCTCCTCCCCTGAAGGGTTGAAGCCATACAGCAGGCAGTTTCTCCCCCACAGCGCGAGGCTTTGCTAGTTTCAATAAACGGTCTGCACACACCCCTCCTCCATACGGTAGCCTCAGCCAGTGGGTCATACATCAGTGTAACCATGGAAGCGACGACCACAACTGCACCATTAGACCCTGATGGATGGTCCAGGTTAGGACACCGGCGGCAAAACTCTCCCTTTTTTATCTCCCTGACATGTGATAATTGCAAGTTAATGACTCCGAATGTACATTTACTGTACAAGACAAGGAGTGTGTGTTGGTAAGAAGCCGGCAGGAACGATATTAATCATGATACAGTGCGATTGTAATACTGTAGGACAAAGGATATATTTGTAGTATTGTCGAGTACTTGACTCTGGTGTTGCAGAATTTACAGACCACATGACTCTTGACGAAGTCGTAACTGCTTAAATCATTTTAAAACCAATACATGTCCGAACATCAGCTTTACAAGTTGCTGTAGTCGACTGTATCCTCTTGTCCTCAGTTGCCGTCATGATTTGCGGGATTACTTTGTTCCTTTAGCTGCGAATGATTTAATGACTGGATGTTTAAATATAGCACAAAAATGAACAAACTCCATGCACATTTACATGTTAATTATGAATATAATTTTTTTTGTTGTCATCCCACTGTCGGATGGTCAAACAAGTTGGATCAGCAGGAATGTTGAATTGCTACGTCAAAATCACAAAAAACACAAACTTGATTTACCCGTAAGAGTGACTTCCAACTTGAATGACTGAAAATGTAAATTAGAAGCACGTAAAAACCAAACGTATACAGACCTTGTTCCAGTTTCGGGGGATGCTTTAACAATGTATGTTTGTTATCAATGGTGTTGCGGCTCAGCCTGGCCTTGTCCTCAAAATAAAGAGCCTGTAGAAACCAAAACATCATAAAGTAATTCACAGAAATAAGGTAATTTACTCACGTAATCGGAAATGGAAACCATGAAAGGAGTAAGATTAAAAGATCTGAAAAAAAGTACTTAATAAAAACCCATCAAATATTGATGTGTGATGGAAGAGAAGATAATGAGGTGATCAACTGTATGGATATTTTGTTACAACCCTTCACACACAGACTACACACAACCGGTCATGCCTGTTGCTTTAAGCAGGCGAAAAAAGTGAAGTTGCGGTTTAGCACCAACTGTCGATGAGGATGGGGAGTTAAAATCCACTTGTCATTGACCACTTTGGTTCGTCCCCCTCAGTTATCTGAGTGATCGAGAAAACACAGTACAGTTGCTCCGTCCTGAGGAGAAAGTAGAAAAGAATCGTAGAGTTTGAAACTGTGTGAGGAAGAGGAACTAACCCTTCGCTCTCTCCTCCGCCAGACAAAGGAGTCGTGGTTCAGGCCAACGGGAACCTCCAGTACGAGGAGCAGGAGCTGGACACCTCGTCCCAGCTCAACATGCGCGGCGTCTTCCTCCACGTGCTGGGCGACGCCCTGGGCTCCGTCATCGTGGTCATCAACGCCCTCATCTTCATCTTCGTGTGGCAGCCGTGCAACGACGACGAGCTGTGCATCAACCCGTGCGTGGACTCCCACGAGACCGACCACCATCACGTCAACAACACCCTGGTGGACGTCGCCTTCAGCCCCACCAGCTTGCCCATCAGGATGGCGGGACCCTGCTGGGTCCTCTACATGGACCCCACGCTGTGCATCATCATGGTCTGCATCCTGCTGTACACCACGTTCCCCCTGCTCAAGGAGTCGGCGCTCATCCTGCTGCAGACCGTGCCCAAGCAGATCAACATCCACCAGCTGAACGACCGGCTGCTGAAACTGGATGGAGTCCTGGCCCTCCACGAGCTGCACGTGTGGCAGCTGGCCGGCAGCCGCATCATCGCCACGGCGCACATCAAGTGCCAAGACCCCACGTCCTACATGGAGGTGGCCAAGCGCATCAAGGACTTCTTCCACAACGAGGGCATCCACGCCACCACCATCCAGCCGGAGTTCGTCACCTTCAGCGCCGAGTCCAGGGACTCCCAGTGCGAGCTCCCCTGCGAGGAACAGTGCGCTCCCAAGCAGTGCTGCGGCACCGGCGACAAGCCCGACAAGAAGGGCGACTACAGGCCCGGCGTCGCCTCGGCTCTCGAGGTGGTGGTGGACCCTTCAAACCTGGCTGTGGCTGCTCAGGACAAAATCGCCCGGGAGGCGGAGTCATCTCTGTGAAGGGGGCGGGGGGTGTTCCAGAAACCATAGCTGGTGTCAGAAGGATGCAAACGTCTCCACCATTCCCACAAATAAGCAATCATCATCTTCTGGTCACGGAGGGCTTGGATTCAAACCCCGATTTACTGTTTTCCAAGCTCGAGATGTTTCAGGTAGAGTTGAGGGTTCGAGTCCCGTTCACTAAGAATAATGGTTGAGAATGCAGTTTTGAAGCAGGTAGTGAGTACATCACATACATGTACATATGTGTGACAGTGACACCAGAATATTGACCATTTCACCTGTTCTTTAAAGCATTGACTTGTTTATTTAATAATTCAGTAATGTCTAATTGAAGGTTGAACTTTTTTTAATTTAATTATTTCTTTATTGAAAGTTTTGAATAAAAAATTATTTGAACGTTTTCAAAATGAATAAATCTTTCATATTTTTTAACGTTCTAATTCCAATAATTCAAAAATGTTATAAAGTCATTTTATTTGTAGCCTTTTAAATTCAATATAAGAATGTTGGTATAAAAGTGAGTGACATTTTTCATTCAAAAATTGAATTCACTTATTTATACATCCGTTTTTGAATTATAGGAATTTGGATTTAGTTTTAATAAAGAGAATAATTCATTTTCTAAAATAATAACTTTTTAGTTAAACCATTAAAAAAAAAAATCAACTTCATTTGAAATAAAAACTGTCAATGTTTTAACATCTGAAATGTTCAATTCAATATTCTGACTTCCATCAGAGTCTGCCTTCACATTTAACCACTCGTGGACAGTTGATGTGTGTAAAAAATGATTGATCACAGTTTATTTCAAAAACCTTTTTCGAAGGTTGTTGGTGCAAGTCCTCCGACCTCTCCTCATAGTCTCGGGAGAGTCTGTGCCAAAGCCCTCTCTCTCTCTTTCTCTTTCTCTTTCTCTCTCTGCAGGACCGATGTGTCCTGAGAAAACACATGTCATTCTAACGTTTGGACCTTAACGTTCTGTAACCTCCTCTGACGTGTCCACACGGGACATAATTTAAGTATTTAAGTTATTAGAACTGATCTTTGTAGAGCATGTGTTTTTTTGTTTTTTTTTAACGTTGCAATTATCCGAAGGTTGTGTTGGCGAGATCGTCTATGCTGT
Organism: Callionymus lyra; assembly: GCF_982586985.1. Lineage (NCBI taxonomy): Eukaryota > Metazoa > Chordata > Actinopteri > Syngnathiformes > Callionymidae > Callionymus > Callionymus lyra. Next base: position 11,119,371 of record NC_141830.1, read on the forward strand.
GGTGGTTTCTGTACTTCCTTGGCCTTTTCCTCTCTCTCTCTCTCTCTCTCTCTCTCTCTCTCTCTCACTGCCTTCTTGAAGATGAACCTGCTGTATTCCAGCACCATGAGTGTTAACCAGGAGTCTCGCCGATGCGACGTGAACCAGGAATGCGCGTCGCTGTAGAATCACTGTCTAGCATCAGTGTCGTCAATGTGAATCGCTAACTGGAACAAGCTAGTAGAGCTCATGAATGTGTACAGCACCTCTGGAAACCGGCCCGCACAGTGAGACGTTTGCATGACCAAAATCGAAGCCGGGGTTTTGCTCATTTTTAAAAAGTAATGTTCTTTTCTCAACAAAAAAAATCACCAGGAGCTTGACTCGAGCGCTTCAGCTGCTGCTTCACCAGAACCCACTGGTGTCCGAGAAGTTTCTCCTCCGCCCGCGGTTCGGGGCGGTCGAGCGGTTTATTTTGAAGTCCATAAGGTGGCCTTTTTACTCGTGATAATTCCCCCTCACTCTTCAGGATGAAGATTTCCACTCCTGACGTTTAACTGTATGCAATGTAGATCCATGTGCTGGACGTCTCTGGCGCACCTAGAGTCACTTTTATTCCACGTCTGCTTGAGACTTGATTTCAATGTGATATCTGGATTTAAAAGAAAAAAACGTTGTTTTTTTTTATTGTTTTCTTTTAGATATTACATTTCTGCTGATGTGTTTTGATATTTGAAATGTCCCTGTCCAATGTGTCCGATTGTGAAATAAACTGTTTGCTACAGTTGATGACAAACCAGGCCATTGGTTTATTTCATTTATGAGTTCTATCTTCTATCGTCCACTTATATTTATATATTTATATTTATATATACTTCTATATTTTCACTTCACTCAGATGCACCAGAGGGAGAGAACATCAGTTTGAACATCTACAATGTTGGAAGTTTTTAAAATGTAATTCTTTTTAAGCATTGATTTTTATTTTTCATTAATTTAATTAAATAATGTGTATATTTTTATTTATATTTGTTAATAATAACAAGTAAAACAACAATGTTTATATTAATATTCTACTTCCAAATACTCATAAAATTGTGTCTCTGTGATTGGCTGAAAGTTTGATGAAGTAGCTCTTGTATTGTCAAGTGGTAATATACTATAAAGGCTGTTCATTCAAAACTATCTTTACTACTTTAGGACATTTTATTTTTAATTATTGGATTTCATATATTAAACTGTGTAACAACATTTAATAACTTTGTAAATATTAGAAGCAAAATTCAAATTAATTTTGAATTATTCCATAAAACCAATAGAAAATTAACCTTTCAAAGTAGAAAAATATATTTACTTGAAAATATTAAAAGTTTCAAACATTGAAATTCAACTATTAAACACTGGAAATAGAATACTTTCAAATATATGTGGTTCAGGTAAACAACGGTTGAAAAAGTGAATATCACAGAAAAATAGATGGACATCTTGTCACCTCTGACACTGGACGTGGCTTTGTCCTTGACCCCCCAAAGTCCAAGACCTGCTCCTTGGTCTTTAAGGTCTTCAGCTGCAAGGGGTTCCTCTCGCTCCAGTCCACAAAGTCACGCATCAGACTCCTGTACTCGTCCTCGCTTCTGGATGAGACTCAGCTCGGAGTTGTAACACAAGTCTTAAGAGTAGATGGTAAAGAATAACGTCAACTTTAACTACAGAATTTGGGTTAAAATGAAATCACCAAAACAGCCCATATCTCTGCCAAGGAGCTAATTTCACACCCTTTTATAAAAGCAAGTAAACATTAAAAAAAAAAAATTCAATTGGAATTGCTGCTTCCATTCTTTCTTGTTCCGACCTTGAGCAGCACCTTTAATTTCCAACGATAGGTACTGACCACTGCCGGTGGTAAAAATGTTCCATTGATGGCGGGAGTTATGATATACAGCAGGTGTGTGTCTTAATAGCATAAACAATCATGTTAATGACATGAATTATGAGCGATTACGAGTCAAGTACAGACATGTCGGACATTTGTTCACACGCGATAAAAGCCTCACGACGTTCCATCAAGTCTCCTGCGAGCGATGATCATAAATCACACCAACAAGGCTATTGAGCAACAAACATTAAGTCTCTGTCGCGACCAAACCTGAACAAAAGGGTAAACAGTGATCATCTCATTCACAAGAGTATTAGTGAAATGGATCTGCTCAAATAGACTCAGTTCTACTGTTGACTGAACAAATGACTGTCTACCCCTGAGGGGGAACACATGCTGCTGGTCCTGCTTTGATGAACACCTTCATGTATGATCACATGTTTCAATGGAAGTATAACACAATATCCCAATATTGAAGTTAACATTTCAAATGTGTTTTTTAGTTGTTTTTTTTAAGTATATTTTCAAAATGAATGTTTTTACACATAGTTTACTATTCTAATTAGAATCATTCCAAAATAAATTAAATATATTTTGAATTCAATATCAAAATGTAGGTACCATAGTAATATACCAAAAGAGTACTACTTGATTGAACTTCCAGCCAATCAGGGAGTCACTATTAAAGCACCTGTTTTATATTGATTTTAAAGGCTACAAATCAGAAAAGAAATTTAAATTGGGATATGTTTGAATTGAAATCTACATCTTCACATGTAGAAAAAGTCATTAATTTAAAAAGAAAATTGACGTTTCTTAATTTAATTGTTCAAAATAATAATAATAATTCAACATTTCCAAATAATAATTATTGAATTCAATCAAAATGTTACCTTTCAATTAAAAACATAATAATAATTTGATTGGCTTTCTTAAAACAAACAAAATTCTAAGATTCAAAATATGAACCCGTTCAATATTCAAATGCCACTGATATCAATCAATCAATATCAATCTATACTTTATTGATCTCCATTGAGAAATCTCACAGAGAAACTTCCATACTTACTCTGAACTGTCTGTAACCCTTGTTAACTTGGAAGGGATTAAAGACCTGAAACTCGGCTTTAATCTCCTTTTGTTTACTCGTCTCTTCGTCAACGTTTGTCTCCGGCGGGTCTGCACTGTAGGCCGGGATTATTGACCCGACGCAGGAAGTTGCCGAGCGCGTCGCTGGATATACGCTGCAGCTTGATGAATGTTGCTCTGTGTGACGTCTGAACTCTTGCTAAACCGACCGGAGAGTTCCTGCTGACTCACGATAGCTTAAGCATTTATTCAAATGATGCTTTATCTGCGACTCACGAGCGCGTGCCTGTCAACGACTCCAGTCACTCGAAGACGGCAGAAGGCTGTGACACATCAGGAGCAATCCGGGGTTAGGCCTCTTGCCCAGGAACACATGAAAACTCTTTTGTTTACACGGGTTTGCAATGAAAATAATGGACGACTTATTCCATCAGATTGCTTTATGATGAGGAAAAAGATTTAAGAAAAAACTAAACTCTGTAAAAAATCATTTGACTTTGTGCCCCCCCCCCCTCCTCTATCTATGCTGGCAAAGGTGAATCCGTTTACTAGCGAATGACCTTTGACCCCGTGCCCATGTGCTTACCACTGCTCTCAGCAAGTTGAAAATCCCAGGAACAAAGCCAGTGAGACAGATGGTTGGAGGACACACACACACACACACACACACAAACACACACACTAGTACAACACACAGTACAACTCATGAACACACACAGATTGTTTGGAATATGACACGTATCACTCATTTGTTGCCAGAGGAACAACTAGGATTACTGGGTCAACACAACCCACCAAAAATGTTGTTTTTAATTTATTTTTTATAAATGAATGTAATACTTTCTATATTGTAAATTTGTCATTAAAAATGTATTTTTAAATATTTTGAACAGTCTTTTGAAATACAGTTTGATATTGTGTTTTCAATCATTCCAAAATATATTCCAAAATTTAATATTTTTAAGTTAAAACTGTTTCAATTAAATACAAACATTTATAAAGAAAATACTGAATTTTAAAGGATAGTTTTTTAGTTTTAGTTATTGTGTAGATTTAATGTTGGGTCTTTTATTCTGTGTTTTGTTTTGTAATTTTATTGTTTTATTTGGTAGTTGTAAAGCAACCTTGACAGTTTTAAAATAAAATCTATCGTGTATTTCCTGTTGTGTACTTTGTATAAAAGGCCTGAGTCATCCTACTTGGTTCAGAAGTTTATTAGTCCTCCAGGTTTCGGTCAAGCTGGTCTTCATCCTGACGCCCCACCACGAGTACTCTGATCCCACAAGGATGCTGGTGGTTGGAGAGCAGGAGGGGAATTGAAACCACAAAAAAGATCGATTTAAATCCAACTACACTGAATTAATCTGGATTGAACTGAGCATTAAATGTGCTTTAATCATTTTCGCCGACTACTATTGATTGTTTTTAAATCATTGTGAATAGTTTGTATCATTGTGAGCAGAATTCATGCCCTCTTTATTTTATTTATATATATCAATGACTGTAACTGTATATTTAACTTAGAAATTCAACTAGATTATGTTGATTCAACAACAATTCAAAGATAATAATTGGCTTTCCTGTCATACCTTTTTTTTTTTTTTCACAATAATAAATCTCTAATGAGGAAAAGAAACCTTTGAAGCTGCAGCTGAAGATCTGACCCTCGTCTCCCACACTCTTCTGAGAAAAAGGCCCTAATCTGACCACATGCACTTTTGTTCCTTCTCACCAGATTAAGCAGCTCGGAATGTTAACCTTGCTCTGCATCTACGCAGAGGTGATGCTGACATAACTGTGTTGAGTATAATGCAGATAATTTAACTGAAATATTTAACGACACGAACAATATTCTAAAATAATCTACATTAAATATACATATATTATACTTTGAGATGTAATTCTGCCACATGTTTTAAAAAACCTATAGTAGGTTCCAAAGGTTTTCTTTATCAGTTTTATTGGACTGTATTGAGAAAAGTGACGACATACTTACAGGATGTATAAAAACCATGTGATGGTTTATTAGGCAACATGGAAAGACTTGATCATTTGCTCCAAAAAAAATCCTACATGTCTGACAAAAGAAGCTGTTTTTCAAGTCAACCTGAAGCAACTTTGTTGATCTAATACAACTTTCTCTGCCGCCTGAACTGTATAGGTAAGAAGAGTTTGAGTTAATGTGTCACAGAGAATCTCCCCTCAGACTTTGCCCACATACTTTCACAAACTCATCCTTTAATTATTGATTCCCGGCTGATAACCGTCTCATTGTTGACACTGGAGTGCCATCACGTAATCTGCATACCGTAAAGATATCGACGTCTTCACGTGGATTCAGGCGAGCGCCGTTATCAGTGGATGACAGACAGAAGTTACTGGTGATTGATTCTCATCAAACCACCGACTATACACTTTATCACCTTCTTCCATTCATTGAAGAGCTTCATTTAAAAAAAGTCAATCACGGTGAAGGATGAACTTCCTCTTTACTTCCTCGCTCACACCATCCTAAACATTAGAAAGGTAAATAATTAACTTAATTTAGTGACTTCATCTGGTGACTGTATGTGTCAAGGGGGGAAATGTTAATATTTGTAATAATAACGTTATATCAAACACAATAATAGTAAATATAGATAACAATAGACACAATGAAGGTACGAATATTAGGATTTTAACAAATTGAAATAAGCACAAATAAACTATATTTATTCGTTTATTAATAATAATATAATAAAATGTTTTTCAGCTAAGATAAGGAGTGTATACTTGATGTTATTTGATTAGTTAGTCGTTTCTCATTTATTTAATCTTAAGTGTTTTATTCAAAAATATGATTAAATCAAGTGACAATCAGCAAAAATTAATGGTTAAATATGTTTATTCTTTAAAGCTTAAATCCTTTTAAGCTAAAATAGGGAGTGAGTTTGTTATATTAGACTATTGTTGGATGTTAATTTAATAGATCTTATTTTAAAATGCGATTATAACAAGTGACCATAAGCACAAAAAACAGTAAAAATATCTGATTATGATGATATAGTTGTAGAATTTCAATGTAATGTATAGTCTTCTCGTATGTATTTTATTTTATATAATTTCTTATTATTTTATTCAAGAATACGATTGACACAAGTGTCAATAAGCACAAATTAACCTAAAGAAATATATTTACGTTTTTTTTAGCTAAGATAAGAAGTGGGTTTGATAAAAATATACTTGTTAATTTATAACACAATCATCTTTAATCTATTTTTTATCTCATTTAATTTTATTTTATTCAATATGTGATTGAAACAAGTTACAATCAACACAAATAAATGGTTGCTTATACAAGGAATGGGTTTGATTATGTACTTATATGTTAATTTATATAAAGTCATCTCTTATTTATTTTTTATTGTATTTCATTCATTCACAAATAAAAACCTTTGATACAATATATTTGGTTAAAAGCAATAAAAGTCACATTGAGTGAATCTGATCAGTCAAAGGAGTAAAACATGAATAAGAACATCAGCAAACACTGTCTGCAAATGTAAAGTTGAATAAATGAATGAACGCAGGATTGCTGAATATTACATTTAATCGACCATACTAAATTTGACTAAATATATATATATAATACTAAACTAATGCTCTGTTATTAAAAAAAACTTAAATATAAATCTCTATCTATGGTTTTCCTCCTTGTTGATATTGTTGTGCGTTGATTGTACTATTTGAACTATCGCAAGTTCATCCAGCAGCAGACACTGTTGTTCTAGTTTAGGATCACAGAGGTCGGGGCTTTGTCACGACTGGAACTTGAACCAAATTTTTTTTTTTCTCTCCAGCTTTCGAAGACATGAAAAGCAGTGCTTACTTGATTTATTTAGCGCTAAAGCTAGCACATGCTAAAACCACACAGCTTCAAGTGTGTAACGCTCATTTTATTCATTTTTAAAAGCATTTTTGTGGACAAAAATTGAGAGTTTATATATATATATATAAAACACTAGAAACTACAAAGAGGGATTTGGTCTTAAAAATGAACATTAACACGGAGGTTCTGACCCCGTTTTTTTCTACACGAGAGGCTCCTCGTAACATGGGACTCTGGACTAAGGCCAATAAAAACGTGGATGTCAGCAAATCTTTTTTTTTTTGTGACCGCAGCATGTGATCTGCGATGCTTCCTTCCCTGCAGTCACACAGAACAAAGCTGTGGCTGTGAAAATGTATTTTTAAAATGTGCAGAGCAACATGTCTGCATGTAAAGATCACCACTTTTACAGTGAGAGGAATCTTCGATTCAGAATATTGAAACTCCAACACGTATTTTATTGTAAATTACTAACTTTATTGGGCTTCCTGACTTTCTTTTAAAGGCCCCTTTCACGAGGCCCCTGGAAGCATAAAACAATTAAAACCCGTCAGTCATAATGTAAATGAATATTAATAAAAATGGACTCAAAAGCTGCTCACTTTTTCTTTTTGGCATTTAATTTATACTGTGAGGTCAGTAGAATGTGTGTAAATGTCAGTTTTAGGAACCATCAGTGTTGAATCATGTGACTTCACTTCTGCTGATCCTGACAGCAAGTTCACATCTAAAGATTTCCTCACTTAGTTGTTGAGCAAACTATTTATTTTCTTTTAAAAAACAAGCATTCTCAACTGCAGGAGCTTCTAGCAGGAATGTGCTTTTATCTGGTGGAGTCTTATTTGAGTAGAAGGTGCGGTGGAGCAGATGTTATGGATGGATGTTCTGATACACCACCTGAAATAACCAACAGAGGGATGGAGCTGAATATGTATCTTATTTGAAAGATGTACAAATATTGATAATGTGGTTAAATATTTACTTGCTCCTCAACTGCTACAATTACAAATAGTTCTATACGTTCAAATTCGTTCCTAACTACCTGAAAATAAATACATACATAAAAAATATATTAATTAAATTATTTCGAAGGTCGTTTAGCCAACTTTTTTTTTTACAATAGAGAAAAAAAACTATCATGGAAGGTGAGGTTTAAAAACAATTCTAATCCATTGTGGTGCTGTTGCGCCCCCTGCTGACAATTCTCCATTCAATTAAACAGGAACGTAATATAAGATAAAGTACCAGGTCACCTTCTTTATTTTTTAAAAATATTCTTTTGATAGTAAATTAATTTTTATATAATGATATAGGTAAATATGCATTCTAAAATTTCATTTTTAGTTTATTATTATTTATTTATTTGATCGCTTTGACCTCTTTTGAGAGGCACTGTACACTGGAGACGACAAAAAAAGTCAAAAAGCCAATGAATTATTTTGTAACTATTTAAAATTAGTTTGTTTTCAGTGCGTCTCGGCCTTAACTTATCTTTTTAATTTGTATTTTATTTATTTCAAGCTTGGTAAAATTCAAACCATGTGACTTAGTTTGGGGTTAACGAAATAAAAGAAAATCCAGGTTAAACATCGTAATACCTCTATCTCGCTACCAAAATATTTAAGTCTGAGACGAGGCATATTTAAATGTTAAAGTACTTTAAAGAAATATATCCATAGACACATTCACCCGCTTTTACTCCGGCTCGACAGAGGGCGCTGTTGCACTTTGATTCTCGTGTAAAACTATCGCCAGTTGGATTTACCAAACGAATCGTTGCTTTTACATGTTTATTTTATGTGGTTTATACTACTATTCTCACTCGACGCAGCATATCTACCTCGAAAAGGTTACATTTCTTTCATTCTTTCAAAGAATGAATCTGTAGAACTATGAAATGTACCAGGAAATATATAATAGAACAGAAGACATATGGGACAGATCGGGATTTTCATACAATAGTTTCTCAAATTATTAATAAAACATGTCGTTAAAGGCAAGAATCTCCTCACTTTTCTGAAAAGGATGAAGCCTAAACGTATCTTTTTAAAATAAATAAACTTCTGATGTCCTTGCTCACCTGCTCAGGTGTCCATGTCTCGGAACAACACAGGTTTTGACAAAGATAGGCAAAACCTTTTTTATTACGCGATACAATACGTATGATGATACAGGGGCAACGATTTACTGTCGTACCGTAGTAACAAGGATATATTTGTAGTATTGTCGAGTACTTGACTCTGGTGTTGCAGAATTTCCAGACCACATGACTCTTGATGAAGTCGTAACTGATTTAATTTGTTTTGACACTAAATGTCCAAACATCAGCTTTAATAGCTGCAGGAGTCGACTGTATCCTCTCGTCCTCAGGGATCTCGCTGGATTATATATTGTTCCTTTAGCTGCAGAGACCGTAATGACCGCAATCTCGCAGCGGGAAGTTTATTTGCATTACAAAAATGAACAAACACGGTGAATATTTGCACGTAAATTGTGAATAAAAAAGAATACACAGTTTATTTAAATATTACCATAATAGAACTAGGTTTTTTCATATATATATATCTAATGATTTGAAATCCAAAAAAATATGTATTCTGTGCTGTTAAATATCATGACAAGAGATTGCAACATGTATAAATATTTTCTTACACCCTTTATTTAGTAAATGAGTAATAAACCAGGGTGAGTATGGTTTAAATAAAATAATAATAATAATAAAATCACAGTTTTTATTTTATAGTGTCCTTTTTGAACCAACAACAACTTCCTATAAACAAATCTTGAGAGATAAGATTTTCCTTTTATTAATCATTTGGGAAATCTGAGTTGTCAAGGCAGTTATAAAAAGATTGACAACACAGTACACATAAAATAACAAAATAGAATATTAATAATAATGATGATAAAAAAAAAAAAAAAAAAATTGATATCAGCAACAACATGCACACACTACAGAAGTACAGAAGCAGTTGAAGGGAGTTATAAACACTAAAGAAATAAGAACCACGTCTGTCAATTATCTAGTGATATAATATTATTAAAAAGCAGCATTAGTTAAGTGTGTGAACTCACACTGCTCCTCACTATGTTGTGTGTGGTCCACCACGAATAACCATCTCTTTCTGCCTCTGTCCTCCTGCACAAGGTCAGAGTTCACGCAGCATTTTTATTCAGCCCTGGATAAATGAGTAGGAGGCAGAAGCTGTGTTGCTGCTCCACACACTGGTCCAGCATCTCCACCTACACACACACCGTCTTCCATCTCATCTCCATCCCTGAAGAGAACAACCAGAGCTAACTTGAAGGACCTCCGGACCAAGACCACGTCTCATTGATTGAAGCCATCTCCTCTTTATCTGCCTCTTCATCTCCTCTCTCAGCCGAGCTTAGCGTGGACAAATAGGCTTAGGGGCGTCGCTATGGCAACGGCGCATGGTAAAAGCAGCATAAGCACTTCATCAGGGACCCGTGTGATCCTGTGCTTCCCCTCGGAGAGAGAGCGCCCCCAACCTCCTGCTACGAGTGTGGAGAGGCTCCCGGGTGGAGCGAGGGATGGGAGGAGGAGGAGGAGGAGGAGGAGGAGGATGGCGAGATAAGAGTGAACGAGGACAAGCTTCCATTTCTCTTCTGCCCGACCGTCTACACCGTCCTCACCTGTGCAGGGTTTTCATTCCGATCACATCCCCTCAAGAGCACTTGGAAACTTGACAAAAAAGGCATAAAAAAGGTAAGAAACTATGTTTTAATTGAACAAATCTTTGACTTTAACGCAATAATAATAATATCAATATCAAGCAGTGTCTCATTCAAGTAGATAAATAAATACTTTCCTTAAGTTTCGACTTTATTTCAACAGCTTTCATTTTTTTCACGAGAAATTTTGAATATAAAATACATTCTCGAGTCTCTGTCGACGATGCAGAGAAATCTTTGTTTTCTTCGCTGACGCATCCGAGCGAAGCTGCAGATTAAGATTAAGGACGGTTACCAAACATGCTCGAGTCATTCTCAGAACTGATTAGTCGACACTGAGCTTTCTTTCAAAACTCTTTTGAAACAAAAGTATGACCAGCATGACTTCATGACCGGTTTGTTTATCATTTCAAAACTATTTAATTGTTTCTATTGTTTTGTCAGTAATTGTTTAAGTAAGTAAGTAAAAGCTAACACTGACATCTTATACCAGGAGTGTGTATTATCAAGAATCTCCTGCTACAATACGTATCACAGTACAAGGGCAACGATACTATGTATCGCCATATATTGTGATACCGTAGTAACGAGGATATATTTGTAGTATTTGTCGAGCACTTGACTCCATACCACATGATGAAGTCGTAGCTGCTTTAATTTGTTTTTCGTTACGAAAATATGTCCAAACATCAGCTTTAAAAGTCGCTGGAGTTGACTGTATCCTCTCGTCCTCAGTCATCACCAGATCTTGCGTGATTTTATTGTTCGTTTAGCTGCAGGGGATGTAACGACGGCTGCCATCTATCACGAAAAATCAAACGTAAATATTTGCGTTGTAATTAAAAATAAACATATATATTTTATACAAACTAAATGTTATTATTTTATACACACTATTGAACTATAACCCGTGAAATAACTATTTAGAATCTGATTTAAAAGCCAATACAAACCTTTTCGGAGCTTTTAAATTGAATTGAAACAGTGAAAAAAAAAAAGTCTACTACCTCTACTTCTGTGAAGAAATACTGCAGTAATAAAACTATCTTAGTGTGGAGGAGTAGAGCAACTTTTGCTGAAAGTTAATCCAAACTCAACTTTATGACGTGATGTATCTGACATACGTCCGTCATCCCCTCAGGGCCGGGGAGGCTGTGAAAGGCAGACATCATGGCCTCCTGGTTCAGCTGGAACGAGCCGTACTACCGCAGCCCGCGGCGCGACCCGGTAGACGTGGTGACGGACACCCTGATGCTGGAGCTGAGCTGGCAGACGAAGGAGGCGGAGCGGCAGCACCGGGAGAGGGAGAGCGAGTACCGGCGGCTGAAGACGGGCGTGGACTACAGCTGGCTGGCCAGCACGCCGCGCTCGTCCTACAGCATCAGCACCGCAGAGAAGCTGGGCCTGGAGGAGCTGTGCAGCAAGGTGCCGCCGGCGGGCTGCGGCCTCGTCATCCTCAAGTAAGGGATCAGTACATCGGTGCCGTCAGAATATTGAGGGGTTTAAAAATTAAATGTTAAAACTTTATTGAAATGTTTATCTTTAACAGTATATTTTTATTTAATAATTGAATCCAATATTTTATAGTGAAAGGTAGAATTTGTTTAATTTAATTCCAAAATGTACATATATATATATATATATATATATATATCCTTTTCTTTTTTTTTTAAACAATTGATGCAAAGAATATTTTTCTTTTTCTAAAGATTTAATTATTCGTGAATAATACTTCAATAATTAATTTTCTCATCTCAATCTTTTTATTTTTATTTGTAGTCTCTTCAAATGTTGGTATTTTATTGCCATCAGACAAAACCTTATAGTAGCAATAATTAAATCTGTCGATATTTCATTTTTATTTTATATCACATTTACATTTTAATTCAAAAGTCTCCAAATTTAAACGTATTGAATTTAGAAAAATGATTATTATTGAAATTAATATATTTTAGTCAGTGTAAAAAAAAAACCCAATTTATTTGAAAATATACCATTATTAAAATGACATTAAAAAACGTTTCAATGTGCAAATAACTGAATTAAAGTATATAAAAATTATAAAATGCAAACCAACAAAATGTCAATAAACTATAGACGAAAACTTTCTCATCTCTTGCTGCTACAAACATAGTTAAATAAATATCTCTTGCCCTATGTAGCTGGGACACACATGTGACTAAACACCATGAGCTTCATCCACATACAAAAACGACCTTTGATCCAAAACAGTCAGAACGAAGCTGAAGAAGCTCCATCTTCCTGCAGCCGTCATGAAGATCTCTGTGTCTCCAGTGACCGGTTGTTACAGCGATGATGTCACCAAGAGAAGCTGTGAAAGTCGCAGCAGAACTTTAATGACCTGCAAACCAGTTGATGAGCTGTGAAGAGTAATTATTCCAGCCGCGACCTTCACACGTCCTTTCTTAACGTAGGATTTCTGGTGGAACTGTGAGCTGGAAACATGTTTCACGACACAATCAAACATCACTGGAGGAAAAACTCAAAACAACACATGAATAAATGTATATCTGTTTATCAAAATAACTCAAACTGAAGAAAATATTTCTATTGACCTTCAGGTGATGTTGGTAACAAGACAAGAAACCGTTTGTTGCACTTTTAGTGTTTTTTAAATCCACAGGTGTGAATTCATACAGAAATAAATGCAAGGTAATAATATTGGACATCACAACATGGCAGTAAATGAGCTGATTGGCAGAGGTCTGCACTCCCTGAGTGCTTTTCTAGCTGTGTTTTAATCCAATAGTTGAATAAAGCAAAACCCAACATTCATCATTAAACTAAAATAAAGTGGTTTACTAACCGGTCTCGCACAAGTACCTTTACACTAAAGTAATTCATTACTTTTTGCTCTAATGCATTAGTGTAAGGCGTGATTAAATAAAACATGATAAAATGGTAATATACCACTTAGTACTATCAACTTTGTCCGTTACATTTCATTTGAAATAAAGTTGTTTTTTTAATTCAAATTTCCCGTGTGTGAGTTGCTAAGGAGTAAAAACATGTTTATCCTTTTTATAACCTACAGACAAAGTTACTGCACGTGTTACATATTAAGAAGTAATTTGTACTGTTAAGTGTATCCAGAAGTTTCAGTGATTCTGAAGAGGAATGAGTATATTTTAGCAACATTCCTACAATTAGTTTGAAGTCTACCAGGAGAACAAGTCACTTTCGTCAGTTGTGTTGCTTGTTCTTTTCTGGAGAGAAAAATATAAAAAGTGCATCTTAACCCTTCTGTTATTTCAGGGTCAAGGTGACCCGAAGGCCCTTGAACAAGTGTGTTTGTGGTATCCCTTGTGTTGTCTCTGGGTCGAGGTGAACGACCTCCCTGGCTTCCAGAAATACATATGCAGTGGTGGAGGTCGGTCACCTTGACGCAGAGATGACACAAGGGATACCACAAACACATTTGTTTCCAGGCCTGGGTTAATGGGTAATTTATTTTTTTGCTCTTGCTCGTCCTCCCTACGTTCATGTCTCTCCTCTCATTCAAGCCATAATGAAGGTTGCAATAAACAACAAATAAACAATTTAAATATCAAAACTATATTCTTGTGGAAACGATTGCAAAGATATAATGAAAAGTAATGCATTACAATTTAAAGACATTAATATTGTAGTGTAACTAATGTTGTTGAAATGAGAGTAAAATGAATATATAATAATGAATGAATGGAATGATAATATTGTCTAATACATTTATTAATAATATAATATATAATATAATTTATTTAAAACCCTAATGTCTATTTAAGCAGCTGTGAATCAGTGCTAGAGTCGAAATGCTAGAAACCGCAGAGATGTTTGACTAGTAAATAAAATGAAGCACTTTAGTTTATGGCAGATTCTGGTTACTATTACTATTACTATTACTATTACTCAAGTTATTTGTGGATTTATATAGAAGTATATTAGTGCCATCAGAATATTGAGTTGTTGAATTTAACATTTAAAATATTGAGACTGTTTTTAATGAGATGTTGTATTTAAAAAGCATTGAAATATTTTTGGGATCATTTATCAAATTGAATATTGAAATAAATATTTATATTGAAAAAATAATTGATATAATTGAATTCTACGATGAAAATATTTTCAAAATTGTTTTTTTTCTTACATTCGTATTAGATTAATTAATAAAGAAATGTCCAAGTTCAACATTTCTTTATTTGTAGCTTTTTAAATTCAATACGACCAACATGTTTCTATTGAATTTAAAAGGCTATGAATTAAAAAATATTGAATTAAAAAAAAGGTAAATTATCTGAATAAAAATATCAAACTCTATGTGTAAAAATGTTTTCATTCAATATTCAAAATATTGAATTCTATTAATTTATAAATTATTTAACCTATTCATAATCAAATTTTCAAAGTTTTTAACATTTTAAATATTAAATTCAACAATATTCTTCAACATTCATGTCCCCAAGATTTCAAAATAATGTATTTTCTTTTTGTGTTTTTGATCACTTCAAACTCTTGGTGGACTAAAGATTTATCTTTAAGTCAAATGTTGACATTTGCTCTTCAGGTTCCGTGAGGCGATGAGAGCCAACGAGCCCGAGGTCCAGGAGGTGTCCTCGCTCTTCCGCTCCGTCCTCCAGGAGGTGGTGGAGAACCTCCAGGAGGAGCAGCAGACGCAGCGACTCTCCCTCCAGTGGAACAACCGACGTGCCATGAGCGTCTCCCTCATGAACTTCCGCTCCAGGATCAAGATCAACCCGTTCGGGAGCACCACGGGTCTGGCACCACAGGCCGCCGCCGCCGCCGGCGCCGCCTTGAGCGACCTGAAGACGGTGTCGGAGGACGTGGAGCGAGGGGCGCAGAAGGAGAGGGTGTGGAGCGTCCCGGACTTCAGATACAAGGGCACGAGCAGCAGCGAGGTCATCTGATCAGGCATCTGCTGGACTCAAAGCAACAAGAAGTGCTGTTTGATGTACACGTGTGTCCGGATCTTCACTGTATTTCTACTTGTATAGAAATGAGTCTTAAAAAACAGGTTTATTCTTCCACAATTTGCTAAATCATATATATTAAATAAATGAGGAAATATTTGATTCATAGATCACTGCTTTAAATTCCTGCCATTGCTCAGTACAATCTGATTTAATTTCAAATTAAAATGTCTTTTCGTGCACATTTTTAAATTTCAACTGAAACTTTCATTTTTTTGTTGTACTTTTAAATGCTGATGGTCTCAAATTAAGTGAAAGACGTTTAAAAAAAAAAAAAATCCTATGCATGTGTTTTGCAAAGTATTTGTCAGGAGTCGTGGAGGCCGGGGAACTTTTTCAATTAAATTTAAAAGACATATGTGTTCTTTTCATGGAAAATCTTTCAATTATAAAACGTCTTTCATTCATTTTTGTTCCATGACTTCGAAGCTTCCTGTCAGATGAATGTATTTTACATTTTAATATTAAAGATGCTTATCGTTCTAGTTGATCATCACTAATCTTGAGAGAGAAATGAGGAAAACACTTCCATAAAGCCTTTTATCTGAATATTTCTCATGTACAAAAAACATCCTTTTATATATTCAACAGCAATTCCATTCAACTCGAGTGAGTCATGTGTTGCTGGACGAGAGATTCTTCTTCGGGCTGTGTTGGATTCTCGGTCTATTCACTGTTCCAAGGTCGAGCCTCCACACACTGCTGCCTTTCATCAGCACAAATAAACAAACCTGTCAATCATTTTCCAAAGATGTGTCTCATTTCTATACGAAAACACAGAAAAACAACAAACCAAACCAACAGAAAAATTATTTTCCAAATGTTAATTGCGTCTATTTACATTTATTAATAAAGGTTATATGGAATAATATATACCTACGCTAACACAACACACACCAATCAGGGCTACAGAGACTTGTTTGAATTGTTTGTCCTACAAACCTTTTTAATAGACATGGTGTATAATTAATCATTTAAAACATTTTTTTCAGTAATTCAGTAATTCACTAATTTCTATCTTAACAGATTAATACAAAAAGCTCTGACTGAGCAAACGTAATCACATTTGTTTTAAATATCTTTTGAATATATACGACAACTCTCTGTCAATAAGTCACAGCATTTTAAAACAAACGTGAGTCTGTGTGCGTCTGCTAGGATTTAACTACTTTTTATTATAATTCAAATGAACACGATTAAATGTTTTTGAGGCCTGGTGAAGTAAACAAACCGTTTAACAAACAAATAAATGATAACAAAAAAATCCCCTGAGATCATTTTATCTTTAGGACACACAAGAAGATTATGGACTGTTAGGTAGTTTTTTCTTTTATCCGCAGAAGAAATACGAGGCACAATCCTTGACATAAGTACCAAGTACCTTCATGGGAACTATAACTATAAACTATTTACATTTGCAGGACAGAAGAAGTAACAAAACGCTTGTAGAAAAGGAAGAAATTCTGAGAACGATTTAATGTCAACGATTATCTCTCAATTCACACCGATGAACAAAGTCAAATGATCCACACAAATATATCCTCACACTCTCTCGCTGAAATGCAAGCACTTGAGAAACAAACGTTGTTTAAATAATGACATTATTACCATTATGTGTTTTACAAGAATGAGCTTAAATCTGTCATCTTTAAAAACTAACAAAAAACAAAGTTTTTCTGATCTTTATTGGATGACAAGTTTGAATACACAATAAAAATTGTGTGACAAATTACACAGCAGATTACAACTCTGCTTTAATATTGTCAAAAAGCAATTATGTGTCATTGCTCATGTTTTTTTCAGAACTAGAAAATTTAAATTTATTTCTGAAATAAAATAAGCCCTTTTTCCTTTTACGTAACCACTACAGTGAAAGTAAGAGTTTATTTTGTCACTTAAATGAACGGAATTGAAACGGAAAACAACGTTTCTCTTCTCAAATGTGTGCACACACGTGAAGACTCCAACACAAAAAGACGGGTCATCGGATCTGGATCTGGGTTCTGTTGATCCGTCCGGGCCAGCAAAGAAACAAAGTCTCAGGAGATGTAATTCAGTCGCATCTCTACGGTTTCACCTCCAATTCTGCAACGCCGAGCGTCTCCGTCGTCCAGCATCACACGGTGGAGTTGAGGAAGTCCAGAAGCTCCGCTCGGTTTTTGTCCCTCTGTCACGACACGAGTCAGGAATCAAACATCTACTGTTTTTCATTTGAAATGTCAACAGATGTTTTTTTTTATTCAAGGTCGCACAGAGATGTGTCTGCTGCAGAACTTCTGCAGTTGCCACGGTAACCAATCCAAGCTTATATGATTGGATTTCAAAGGTGTATTCAAATTACCTGTTTGTCTTTTTTAGACTTCTTGACTTTCATCTTTATCTTCTTTCCTGTGATCATGCTGTACTTGCCACCTTTTTTTCTCTCCTTCAAGTACTGGAATAATATCAACAAGTTAATCTTTTTTTTTTACATATTTTTCAAACATTTCTCATGTGTTTTTTTTTCTTCTCTAAAAGGTTATCATGGACAACCTTGGAGATTTGAACTGGTCCAGAGTCATCGTCAGCCTCTTTTGGTTTCTTCTCCTTTTTATGTTTCTGTCGCTTCTCCTTCTTTCCTTTCTGTTCAAATGATACAGTTTTTCAACAACTGTTGGAAAACGCTTTTCCTGCTTGAGAAGAGAAAAAGATTCTACCTTTTTATTTTTTTCCTTTTTCCTTTTCTTGGATTGTTTTCTGGATTTACTGCGCGAGTCTGCGGAGATGAGCCGGATTATAATAAACAAAAACATATCATTTAATGTGTCAATTAAAAAAAAACCATACCGCTACTCCTGGAGCTGCTATGACTGGAAGAACCTGATGATGATGATGATGATGTTGATGACGACGATGAAGAAGAAGAGGAGGAGGAAGAGGATGATGAAGACGATGAACTAGAAGAGGAAGATGACGACGAGGATCTGCTACGACTTCGTTTCCTTTTCTTTTTTTCTCGACCTAAAATAAAAAAGTTCACATCCAAAAATGTCAATTTCTAGCTATACTACAGAAATAAAAGGTTATTTAAGGAGACATTATTGTTGTGGCAACTTGTTGGACTTTATTTTTGTTTCTTCAGTTAAACTCGATATCGAGGTCACTTGAAATCTTACCTCGACTGCTGGACAATGTCCTCTCTTGGGACCTGGAGCTGGAAACTCTGCTCTCAGCTTTGGTTGACTGTAAAATGAACACAGACTTTATACGTGTTGATTCAAACCTGCTATTTAATCTGAATATAAACAATAATCCAACCAAGATTAATCCCGAAATGACTCACTCACCATCACGAAGAATGCATGAAACGAGTCTTCAAATGTGTCTTGCGATCGAATATATATATATATAATTATATTATCTAGATACAAATTTTGGGTTATTTGTTTTTCAACAGTTTATTAAGCGATAGCTTAAACACGTCGAAGACATTTTATATCCCACAATGCAACGTTCAAAACAAGACAGGGACCTTTCTTCTTCGTTGGTTACTCCGTAAGCGCGATTCATCGCAATGCTGCCATCTGCTGGTGATATTATTATTTGTGTAAATGTATTTATTTTTGGCGATAAAAATGAAAACGTTATAATAAACAAATACATGACATACGTTTACATACATTAAAAGTTCAATATTTTAGCAACGTTTTTGGTTGTGTAGTCCCAATCCTGTTTTTCTTTTTTAAATGACTGTTTATAATTTATATGATCATTTATAAATGTATATTTATAAATAACACTATTTAATATATTATGTATTTATGCTATTTATTACATATTAGCACTATTTTTAACTTATTTATATTTTTATATACATTAATCATTATATGCAATATTTAAAACGTTATTTAGTTATTCGATTTATACAACATTGCACCATTTTTTAAATTATTAATATTTATATCTATACTTTTTATATATACATTCATTCTGCTGTGTTTTTAACGGTTGCCGAGCGACGACATTTCGTTGCCAGTTTCACTGCTGTGTTTTCTATGCAATGACAATAACAGAAAGTCTAAAGTCTGTTTTTTACTCTTTTTAAGAATAATTCACAAAAGATTCATAATTAAAACATTTTATTTATTTATTTCCTACATACTAGTTATGATGAAACATAAGGTTATAATGTGACTTTCCTTTCTCATGTTAGCACAATAATTCAAGTGTTATTATTGTATTTTGATCTGCCTGAAAATTAATTATATTCTTTATTTTAGTTTTCTTGAACTTAAATAATCTTTTCTACTTTTTTTTTATAAACTCTTCTTTGTTAATTTTCTCTTCAGACCTGGTACATGATAACATCTTATTGTGTTAAATATCCAATTGGAATGTGAGCTGTAATGATGCGATCCCTTGTTTCAAGTCAAATACTGAGCCATGAAAATAACGCGTTATAAGGCTCGTGGTCATGATGTGTTGAACTTTTTCTTTGGCATTTTAAGCCATAAAAAGGAAAACAAAGGAGCAAAAAAAATACACGGTAAAGTGTTGCTGTACAAAACATTTTTAATAGAAAAAAAGTATTAGTATATCATACAAGTAGAAGCATTTCAATGATATAAAAATACAAAACAAAGGGTGAGGAAAAATTGTACGAACCAAAATTCTATTGATGAAGTATTGATGGATGCCGTCACTTTCATTTAAACTTGCAACTTTTCTTTTTTTTTTACTTATATAGCGAACAATACCATTTTTCATTTCACAAAAACTTTTGATCGATCTGGTTTCTTTGTATTCACTTTTTCTTTACAATACAACTTTGAATGAATGTGACGACAACCACGGACCTGAAATATGTACATGAGTATTAAAAGAAAGAAAGAACATAATAGAGATGCTAATGTAAGAGATGCTTCAGAAGATCATCACCGTCCTGCCATCCTTGTCCAGACTGGACTCCAGCGAGGCTCCGGTGAATGAAACGTGACCAAACAAGCTGAGAGTCATCAAACTTCTAAATAGTGAAACGAAGGCCTAACAATGGGCGGTGGTGCAGAATATATGAGTTCAGTGTGAGGATCCCTGACAAAAATAAATGTCTCTAGTCCAGATCAAGTCATGATCGATCCGGAATCGTGTTGTGCGTCTGGTCGATGGCGGTGACAAGAAGAATGGTGAGAAATGCTTGAGTGTAACTGGTTGTTGGATTTTTCGTCGTCTCATCTTTAAACTTCGGCTTTGTTCTTGGAGTGATCGGCGTGAGCCAGGCTCTCCTCGTGCTCCTCGTTCTCCTCGGCTGGAACCTGCAGAGAGGTCCGAGAGAAACCTCGGTCAGCAGACGACACAAGAAGAAGAAGGTAGACGTGAGGAGTTCCCTTACCTCCCAGTAAAGAGAGTCGTCGAAGCAGTTCTGGTCTGGAGGTTGACCCCAGATCGGCAGCTTCATTATAAGACCTGGGATTTAAAAAAAAACACATCAGTTGTCAGCAGGACGGTGACGATAAAGGTTGATTTTCTCGACTGACCTGTGATTGCTCCTCCGACCAGAGCAAAGCCCAGCGAGGAAGCCAGAGCCGCGGCCTGCATGGCGGCACTTCCCCTGCACCAGAACCACCAGTATGACTGACCCGGCACTAGAGATACTTGACATTCATCCCAGAATCTTACCCATCTTTCTTGCCCAGAATCACAGCCACGATCCCGGCCAGACCTCCCAGGATCCCTGGCATGCCGTGAAGGTTGTGAACGCCGCAGGTGTCTTGAATACCCAAGTGTGAGGCCAGCACAGGCTGAGAGGGAGAAACACAACATTGAAGAAGGATGATAGTATTTCATAGTAGCAGTAGTAGTGGTTTAAGCATCATCTACTAATAGTACTTCTACATCTACTATTTCCTCCACTAATAATACTTCTAATACTGGTACTTTCACCACTATTGCTAATTATACACACTTAGAAGTCCTACAAAAAACAATGACTAGTACTGCTTTTGCTACTAGATGTACTACTACCAATACTGTTAAATATGATATATACTACTAAAGTACATTTAATTATAATACAATAACAATTGATACTACTACTAGAACCACAACTGCCCTTACTAATACTTCTACTGCTGCTACTTTTATTTTACTACAACTGCTACTACTACTACATCTGCTACTACTGATACTATATCTACTACTTCGCCCATTATTCTGTTCTACTTCTACCACTATTACTAATTCTACAACAACAACAACAACTACTACTACTACTACCACTACTAATAGAACAAATACTTTTCTTTTACTACTGCTACTGCTGGTAATATTATTTTTATTAAAATTAGAATAACTACTACCACCACTTACCACATATACTACTTCTACTAGAACTAAAACTACCTTTAACTTTACTACTACTTTTGCAGCTACTTTTGTTTTACTAAAACTACAACCACTTTTGCTAATAAAAATACTACATCTAGTTCTTTACCCACTATTACTACCACAATTACTAATACTGCTACTACAACTACTACTACTAATACAGCAACATTCTGCTTCTACCTCTACTACG
This sequence comes from Callionymus lyra, assembly GCF_982586985.1. NCBI lineage: Eukaryota > Metazoa > Chordata > Actinopteri > Syngnathiformes > Callionymidae > Callionymus > Callionymus lyra. The sequence goes on from NC_141830.1 coordinate 11,141,420, forward strand.
CATGCTTTTAAAACTACTAACACTTTTACTACTAGCACTACTACTGCTACTTTTATTTTAACAAAACTACTGTAACTACTACTTGTACTACTTCACCAACTATTAACAATTCCACTAATACTATTACTTCTACCACTGTGAATACTACTAATAGTACTACTACTACTACTACAACCAACACCTATACTAGTAATACTAGAACTAATTTTACTTGTACTACTATAAAACTACAACTAGTAATTTCACTTTTAATTCAACTATGACTACTATAACTAAATAATTGCTGTACTTGCTCCAGTTTCTTCCTCCTCCTACTATTACTACTACTACTTCTACCACTACTACTACTACTTCTACTATTACTACTACTACTACTACCATTACTACTACTACTTCTACTACTACTACTACTACTACTACTACTACTTCCAGCCAGATAAATATTTAACAGCACCTTTCTTCTTGTTATTTTTGTAAATATGTTGTGTATATATAATATAGTGCAGAATTTCTATTATATTCTATTTAGATTTCTTTCATTTTATTATTTTATTTCTGGGTGTTTTATTTGTGGTATATTGCTCTTACTGTTGTTTAAACCGAATTTCCCCTCGCGGGACAAATAAAGGATTTCTGATTCTATCAAAAATGCAACATCTGTCAATACTGATACTTTAATTTGTACTTTCACTATATGTACTTCTAGTACTAGTAAGTAGTAAATGTAAAAGTTCTTGTTTAAGAAAGCAACTCACACTCAGGTACTTAAATCCGAGTGTGGAGATCATTCCTGCCACCAGTCCGATCAACATGGCACCAAATGGTCCAATGTTCATGTCTGCACATGTTCCCACGGCGACTCCTCCAGCCAGGGTGGCGTTCTGGATGTGAACCTGCATGAAGAGTCACATGACGTTACACTTCAATGTCGGCATCGACCTCCAGAACCAACACACCATGTCCAGTTTCCCTTTGTGCTCCACCAGGCTGGAGATGGCGTAGGCTGAGAGGACGCAGGCGGACAGAGACAGGTAGGTGTTGATGACCGCGGTCAGCTGAGTGTAGCCGGGATCGGCGATGGCGGAGTTGAAACTGGGCCAGAACATCCACAGGAAGACGGTTCCTGGAACACCAGAGGTTCCATCAGATGCTATGGTGGAGAGCGTGAAGGTGCAAAGTGTCTCTCACCGATCATGGCGAAGAGGTCAGAGTGATACACGGATCCGTCGTTGTCGTGACCGTTCCTCAGACCAGGGCGGTACAGAACCCGGGCCACAGCCAGGCCGAAGTAGGCGCCGAAGGCGTGGATGATCATGGACGCCCCGACGTCATTGGCCTGTGACAGAAGGAAGACGAGTTAGAAGAGTGACAGATGAATTCATGTCTATTGCTTTAGTTGCTAAAACCATCACTGTTCAAACCATTAGTACTACATTTACTACTAGTAATGATCTGATGAAGCTTCATGAAGCTGGGTCATTATAGTCAGAGTCCACTAGATGGCGGTCTCTGCACTATTTTCCTTTGTTTTGAAGACCTGTTCTAATGAAACATCACTTCACGTCATTTTTAAACTGATGGCGCCACCTACTGACCTCTAAACAACATGACACTATTAAATGAAGCTTCATCTCCACATCACTAACTACTACTTCTGAAATAACTATTACAATTTCTGCTACTACTACTACATCTTCTGTAACAACAACTACTACTTTATTTATACTGCCTGAAAAAAATAACATTGGCTACCTACACTGTTGCTGTTACTACTACAACAACTACTATTGTTACTACATTGGCTGAAAGATAAATGGGCTACTAATACTATAACTATTATCCAATACACATACTGCTACTACTACTACAACTACTACTACTGGTACAAGAAAAACGAATACTATTACTACATTGGCTGAAAAAACAACATTTGCTGTTACTATTACTACATAACTACACCTTCCACTATTAATACAACTAATTATACTAATACAACAACCACTACTACTACTACTATAACTATATTGGCTGAAATAGAGAACATTGGATACTTATACTATTACCTATGGTACTACAACTGCTACACCTTCTACTAAAATATTAATACTACTACGACTACAGCAACTACTACTACACCTTCTGCTACAACTACTATTACTTTATTGACTACATAAGAACATCTGCTATGTATACTCTTGCTTTTTGTGCTACAACTGCGTCCACACCTTCTACTATATTATTACAATTACTACTAAACCTACTACTTTACTTACTTACTATACCTTCTGCTACTACGACTAGTACTAAAAAAACAACTACTACCACAAGAACAAGTACTACAATTTTTATACTGGCATTATTGGCTATTACTATTACAACTAATACTACATCTTCCACTCCTATTAATAATACTAAGACTAGTTCTACAACAACAACTAGTGCTACTTTTGCTAGTAGAAATACATCCAAATAGGTTAGAAATATGTATTTGATGTTTTTGTTTTTCTGGTAACTAAATTGTTCTCGTTCAACTTTAGTTGTTCATTGTTTTTTCAACCATTTTTTTTTCATTTCCAACATTATTTTATTCAGCTAATGTTTTTTTTAATGCAAATGTATGCTGGTCCTGTTCCAAGCCTACAAAGTAACTGCAAAGATAAAAGGAACCACATTTGATATGTGTGTGTTTGTTGGATCAGCAAAGACTTACACCCATGACATTAGCCACCAGGTGCTCATTGATGGAGAAGATGGTGATCTCCAGGATGGTCATGATGAGGAGCTGGACTGGGCTGGTTTTACCCAAAACTGCTCCGAAGGAGATCAGGACTGTGGCCGTGCTGAAGTCTGCATTAATGATCCTTTCGGGGCGATACAAGAAGTCAGATCACAACGCCCTCCCATGTTGTAGTTAACTCGGTCTCACTTGAAGATGTTGATTTTAATCTTGCCGTCTTCCAGATGCCAGATCCCCTGCATGAGGAGGCCCCACTGCAGGCCGAACGCCGCCAGGAGCAGGTTGACCCCGACGCTGCTGAACCCGTATCTCTTCAGGAAGGTCATCAAGAAGCCGAAGCCGATGAAGATCATGACGTGGACATCCTGGAACACTGGAGGAGAAGAGAAGGTAAAGTCAGCATCCATTGTGGATTCAACAAGTTCACCACCGAGTTCCTTCTCTGAGAAACTTCTTTAACGCTTCAATTATGGACAATCAAAAGTAATTGAATGAACACAGAACGTACAGTTCAGTCTCTACTTATTAGCTGCTAAACCATTTAAGTCACATGATATTGTAGGAATGTTCTTGAAAGAATCTTTCAGGTCACACATGTACATTTGTTCATAAAAAAAATTCTCATGAGAGTAGCTTTCCAGGATGGCCATAGAAATATATTCAACACAAGATAAAATATATATTTTTTATATTTTTTTAAAGTAGAAAAATAATTAATACAGTAAATACAACATGAAAAGGTATATATTGCACCTAAAGAGGACAAGCTAAAAGGAGAAACTGAGTATACTTGTTGTTAAAAGCCCTATCAGTAGTTTTAAAAATATTGTTTTTGGCTCCCCACAGTGTTGGAATAGTGTAACTGCAAGATCAATAAATTCTTTGTTTCGCTGTTGCCGATTTTCCGTGGGATAAAGGCTTTTGTTTTCATGGTTTCTGGCTTCATCTTCCAAGGGAACTTTATTGATTTAAGGTGAAAAACTTGTGATGCAGTTCAGCTATAAAGGTGTTTGACTAGATTTAAGGTCAGTTAAAGATGGTTTCACAATTAAAACATCTTTACTATCACACGATTGTGAGAAGATCTGTGACTTCTCAAGAAAATATTTGTACAAGCCTTTTAGTATAAAGAAATCAACATAAAAGGAAATCAAATCCAAGACTGGGCGTATCCTCATGGAGTCATCAGCAAGGCAGGAAATAAGATCCGTGTTCCCTTAAAGCCGGTGATGATGACCTTAATGTGGAAAGTACATGGAGGTAAAGACCTGAGGACAATAGAACTCATATCCTTCCTCGTTGAAGCTTGGGAGGATAGTCAGGATACTTTCTAATCTAATCTGAAGAGGAATCAAACATTTGGAACTTCCTCTGATATATACGTGTATATGGATATTTAGAAAACAGACCAAACAGGCCAAGAGGATTTTATAAATAAAATACTTTTGCTCTACATCGCTTAACTTTCAGAGGTCATTTATTTTTCTGTTGCCCTTTGATCCCATCTTTTCACAGTTAAACAATGTTTACATTACACTTCTGCTGGTGACTGGCAGAGATTTGGATTGAAATTGACCTTTTCAAAGGTGAACAGCACAAGAGTTACTGATACGTAATCAAGAGGAAGTCTAGAGCACGTGACCTTGTCTGACCTTTGGAATTGGAGCAAAATTGAATTGTTTGTTTAAAAAATAAACCAATACAATTTTTAAAAAATCTAATAAATACACAACAAAAAGTCCCATTTTGTTTTTCTCTATCACATATAATCTGCATCCAGGTCTCAAACTTGAAACCCATGAGAGAGAAATCCTTGGCCCTCCATTTAATGTCTATGTTTATACGGGGCCCGGCAAGATACATGTAGAATGAATGATTAGGTTCTTTGAAAAGTAGTATTTTTGTGAATCTGCAATAACTGATAAAGATTATTAATCAGAACATTCTCCAATAAAATATACATGAATATCAGATACATGAAGGGCACAGTGAAAATAATGCAGATAAAAAAACAAATTATATATATTTTAAATATATATACAATACAAAGTTCTAATAAAAAAACAATGATCAACTAATCAATAAAGCTAATTTACAAGTCCAATCATCACACTAGAATAATAGATTTAATCACTGGTATCTATCAATCAATCAATGAAACCTTATCATCAAAACTATTTATCACATTGTAATCTCAAGCCACTTCTTTCTACAGTGGCAGCTGGTTAGTTTTACTAGATCAAATGGTATTATTGAGTTGAATTGAAGTCTTGATACAAAACACAACAAATTCACAATATATATAATAATTTTCTTTCTGACTATATTTTATTTTTAAATACTTTTTTAATGGTCAGGAAAAATGATTTAATTGGGAAATGAGTTACTGGTTAATGTATTTACTTTGACACAGTATTTATATTATGAATGCTGGGGATACGAGTCACAGTATTAAACTTCATATTAATATGCCAGTTGATTTAAATGAATACAAAAAAGATGTCATTTTATTCTTAATAAAACATGAAGAAATATGAAATGAATATTAAGTGTAACGAAGTGTCAAAGCGTAATCTCTTGGGGCCACGCCCGCCACGCCCCAAATCTGCCCCTACAGTAAGTACAGTTGGGAGCCTATGCCGATAAAAGCACGTATCTGAAGATCAAGACACTTGAAGTACAAACATCACATGACCCAGAGCGGCGTCTGCGTGAGCGGCACTGATGGACGACCCCGTGACTCGCCTGATTACTGTCACCAGATCCACTCGTCCAACCACAGACTTACTTCATCTATTTCCGACCACGATGATTGGAAGAACGAATCAACAGACGACTTTAATTTGACGGATTAAAGATGAGGATTTATGTAGGAGTTTATATTTTAAAACGACGATGACAGAGTTGATCGTTTGAAAGAAGAGTCACTTTTGAAAAGTATGAAAGGTTTCGGGGGAACTTACTGGGGTAGAGTTCCATGGGGTTCTTCTCCTCGTGGGTGCTGTTGGAGTGTGCGTCGTGGCCGTGACCGTGACCTTTCCCGTCATCGTAGACGGCGAAGACTGCAAACAGGATGATGGTGATAATCTCCAAAGTCAAGGCCACGATGGGGAACTTCATCCTCATGTTGGTGGCGTACGCAGGCATCCTGGTTATCTGGCTGTCGCACACTTCACTGGCCTTGTTTTGAGTGAGGGGAGGGAGGAGAGTGGCCTCCGGTTTTTAACTGATGCTAGTTCTGGTGGTGACCAATGGCTGAGCGGCAAAGGGAGCAGGGGCCCCTGATGGTCAACTCCCCCCCTCGTGCACTTTGCTCACAGGGATGGGTTTCCTCTGTGGACGTCCGAAAAAACATTAATGACACTGAGAGAGAATTCCTGGATCATGATACATTTGTTTGAAATGTTTTTGGTTATTATCATCAAAAGATCACTCGATTTGTTTTCGTTGTTTCTCTGGTTGATTAAACATTCTTCTGCTTTTTTAATCCCCCTGACATTTTTAACTGAAGCACCTGCAGCTTCAGCTGCTCCAAGGAGGCCCAGAGAACATAAAGTTGAAAAACAAATGCACAACAATAGAGTCTTGTGTGTGGTGTTGTGTTACAGTCAAAGGGTCAGAGGTCAAAGGTGGAGGTTAGCATGATAACAACTTAAATAACAAGGCGGTTCTGGAAGTGGTCTGGTGGGTCAGGCCCGATTGGTTATGGTACCAGATGCGTGGGGTCCCGCGTAATGTTGTGCAACGGAAATAAATGAGTGGGTTTCCACGTGTGTGACAGAGTTTTTCCTCTTTGCTTTTTCTATCATATGTCCTATATACTCAACAGATTATTTTCTATATGTGTGCTAAAGTTTTCAATGTCTGTTATATCTGCATGTTATAGCTTGACTTGTGTATGTCAGAGGTTTTCTTTATGAATGTAAGAGGTTGATTTTGTGTGTTTGTTAGTGTTAGTTCTATATTTCAGAGGTTTTATTTATGCATGTTAGAGGTTGATTATGTGTGTGTGTTAGCGTTAGTTCTATATTTCAGAGGTTTTCTTTATGCATGTTAGAGGTTGATTTTGTGTGTTTGTTAGTGTTAGTTCTATATTTCAGAGGTTTTATTTATGCATGTTAGAGGTTGATTATGTGTGTGTGTTAGCGTTAGTTCTATATTTCAGAGGTTTTCTTTATGCATGTTAGAGGTTGATTATGTACCTGTAATTTGATTATGTGTGTGTTAGCTTGAATTATATACTTCAGAGGTTTTCTTTTTTTCATGTTAGAGGTTGATATATAGTTTGGTTAACAGAGTTGTATCATTTTCATGAATGTCAGAGGTTTTCTATACTCTTGACATATTTATATATATATGTACCAGAGTTTCCCATGTATGTCAGAGGTTTCCTTAAGGCTTGACAGTTTTTCTATTTATGTTTGCTAGATTTGTAATGTATAGTAGAGGTTTTCTATAAGCATTATATAGTTTGACTATGTGTGCGTTGGCATTGTTATGTATATCAGAGGTTTTCTATATTCCTGACATAATATGTGTGCTAGAGTCAATGTATGTAAATGGTAGACATGTACTTCCATATTTGTTAGAGATTTTCCAGATGCACTTTATACACTTTTTACTATGTGTGTGGTAGCATTTTTATGTATTTTAGAGGTTTATTAAATGCTATCTAGTTGTTATTATATGCTATATGCAATGCATGAGTTCTATTTATATTCAAACCTTTTTATGTTTTTTTAAAGGTTAGTATATGTTCATTTCTGTCAGAGGTTTTCTATGCGCGTGTGAGAGGTTTTCTGTGCAACTGGTTTCCTACATGTGTGTGATCACTTTCCACACTTTACAGTTGCTCTCCACAGGTTGTTTTCTTCTTAATCATCGACTCTGTTCTCACTGGAAACCGAAGGTTGTGATCCGGTGAGAACCTCTCTGAGCTCAAGTGCCTTCAGGTCAGAGGTTCTCCGTGTTTTGTCAGGGGCAGCTAATCACTGCCAGCAACACAAGTGTGTTTGTGTTGGAGTTCATCGAAGTCTTTTTTCTCAGATTGTTTCGGAAACGACTTCCAAATGTTATCAGCGAGTGTTGCTGAACTACCAGAAACCATCCACACATGCTGCGTTATTATTCAATCACCGTGAAGAGTTTCCTTCTTGTCTTTGGCACAGTGTTCTGGATTCATTCATTTATTAGTCCCAGACTCTCAGGCTATTTAATCACAGGATCAAGTCCCACTTCTAATGCCGTCCACGTCGTCCCCGGAGTCCGTGATGTGATTACAGAACGTGATTGTCTTCGTAGTTTCTGCAACTCTGGGGATGTTTCCCTCATTTGCGTTGACAGCGAGTCCGGCTCACGTTTCTCCCAGTGGAGCTGCAGCTCTTGGCTTCTCAACACGTTCTCAAGCAGATTCGACGCCGGCTCTGGATCTCTGTCACTGACATTAAGCCGAGAAACATTGGCGCCCCAGAGAGAGCGTAATGGCTCCGCTGGGTTCTTCCTGTTTACCCTCCATGTCTCCTCCCTCATTTGTCTTCATCAGGTTCCAACTTTCAATCGATTTTTTTTCACATTATTGTCTTCATTATTTTCTGTATTATTATTTGTTTTTTTATTTTTGTAAAGAAACTCTTTGCTTCTGACATCCCGGATATATCTACTCCATTTATTTTCTGTTCAGCTACATATAACTTTTATTTTATTTCTTTATCCATGTTAAAATATTATGTATTTATTCTATTTATCACAAAATAGCACTATTGTTAACTTATTTGTATTTATACTTTATATACATTCATTATTATATGCAATATTTATAATGTTATTTATCTATTCTGTTTATACTATATTGCACTATTTTTAACTTATTCATATTTATATTTATACTTTTTCTTTTTGCTGTGTTTTTTAGCGGTCGCCAAGCAACGAAATTTCGTTGCCAGTTTCACTGCTGTGTTTTCTGTGCAATGACAATAAAGTCTAAAGTTAAAGATTTTATTTATTGTTTAATGTCGCTACCAAAAAAAACAATTTCCTAATTTGTCGCACTGATGATAGCAATAAAAATAATTGTCATTCTTTCAATTGCTAATCCCGCATTAGCATTTTCAATTAGCATGCTGCTAACTCAAAAATGATTCTGATTTTTTTAATTTAAACCTTGAAACGTTATAGATAGTAACACCAATAAAAAATTGAACGAAAGTTAAAGTATAATGATGAAGGTTTCATCTTAGCTTAAGCAGTTTTTTAGCTCTATGGTGTGGCTACTTTAGCATCAATGCTAACAGTAAATCACACTTGTGTTTGATTTCAGGTGCAGAAGTCAGATGATGATACAATGAGTAAATCATTCATGTTCACCTCACGGGAATTTTATGCTTTAATAGAGAAATTCTAGAAGAGGAAAGTGGACGTCAGGCGCTCGGGCGGATTCATCAAACAAACCCATCATCACGTCTGGTAATGAGCATCTGTTTGGCCTCAACGCAGGAATTCTTTTCAGCATAAAGGAGAAGAAAACAATTTATTTTATCAACTGGGTTTTATCAACTTTTTTTTTATCTAGCCCGCTCTTGAACTTGACATTCCAGGAAAACCATTAAGAGATTGATCTGCACTCACGCCCCTCGGCGATGAATCAACGGAGAATGAGTTCCATCCTTTTCTCTGTGTCTCTCTGTTGCATAAAAGTTTTCAGTCGCTTCGGTCTGTGACTCAGAAGTCAAACCCTCAGATTTGAGGATCGGGAGGTTTCGAATGAAACGTCCAGTTTTTGTTTAATAAAATGTAGTCTCTTGAAGTTTCGTAGGTCGAACTAAAGATCCGACAATGCACTGCAACAGCCAAAAGAAAATTGTTTATCTTTTTTTAATCCTGAGTGCAGCAGTGCTATCTAAGTTTTTTTTGAAAACATTATTATTAAAAATTAAATTTGGAAAAAAATATCAATTTACACACAAAACTATATTTTGACGATTAACCGATACTTAAGCAGTGGAAAAAGGAAAACCAAATCCTTTCCAAAAACTCTCAATTAGGGCTTTAAAAGTTAAAAGACAAATGCTAAAAAATGCCTCTTTTTGAGACTTTTGGACATTGTTGGATGGAAACAGAGATTAACTATGTGTGTGTTAGCATTTGAGTATGTTAGAGTTTGACTAGCTTCTATTTTTGTCATTTTTTAGCTTTTAACTATTATGATTTCCACACTTTGACATTAGATATAAATTCTTAATGAAAGTATAATAACAGTACATAAAAGGAAAACCAAATCCTAACTGCAATGAATGTCGGAATAAAACAGATTAAAAAAACAACATTTTCAGGTTATTTTAACATTTATTAAAAATATATATTTTTTAAAAACATCTTATTTCCATATTAATAGGAATTCTAGATTTTGAATGTCGTGAAACAATAGTGATTTATTCTCTGTTTGCTTTTTGCAATTCTGTTTTTGATAAATATATATTTTTTGTTCCGTTTTTCCACATGTGTTACATACAAATGCTTCCCCCCCTTTTAATTCATCTATATATCTGTCCATACTTGTAACTTGTATCTATTTCTTTAAAATAAAAGCAAGTTCATTTTCCCAAGACTCCCGGCGACACACCCGAGTTTTCAAGAAATAAGTTGTGAATCACTGAACCTATGAATCCGATAAGAATAAAATGTTTGTGGTCGCGACTAGATTCCCGACACCGACCAAATATTCCATCTGGACATTCCTGCGAGTCTTTCTCACGCAACCCCAAGCTTTTGTTGTTATTGAACCCCAAACCTTACAAAAGTCTTATCTCCAGCAGTGTGACCTCATTATTGCTCCTCTCTCCCAACCAGATAAAGCCCTTCAGTCTTCCTGTGGAGTCGTGCACGCTTCACGCTGGATCAGCGCCACATTCCTCCGGCCGGAGAGGCTTCCATGTTTGCATGATTGGAAACAGGCCAGAGGACGTGACGGACAGAACCGGCCTCTCCACCATCATTCATTTCTGTTTTGGTGCTCATGGAATCACACGCCAGCACTTCAAGAAGCTCTGGTGCTTGAATCGAGAGAAGCTCTGCATGCAGGGGTCGATGTCTTTGATGTTTGCTGATAGAATCTACAGAGTATTCGGTCGGCCTAGAGGATCAGAGCATCAGGTAACAAGCCCCTCGTGGAGCTGACAAGAACCATATAGTAAGTCATGAAGATCCAAGAATAAGAGTGAAGCAGTTTCACCAGAAACACAACTTCATTAAATATCACCTGGTCTGCTGGAGATCACCTGCATCTGGTTCTTGTTTGCATTTTATTCTTCTGTCGACTGCTGTGTGGAGACTAGATCCTCATTTCACTATCTGTCCGTCCATCCATCCATCCACCCATCCATCCATCCATCCATCCATCCATCCACCCATCCATCCATCCATCCATCCATCCATCCATCCATCCATCCATCCATCCATCCATCCATCCATCCATCCATCCATCCATCCATCCATCCATCCATCCATCCAACTACCTATCCATCCCTTCATCCATACTATCCATCCATCTTTCTGTCCACCCAGCTACTTGTCCATCCATCCATCCATCCATCCATCCATCCATCCATCCATCCATCCATCCATCCATCCATCCATCCATCCATCCATCCATCCATCCATCCATCCATCCATCCATCCATCCATCCATCCATCCATCCATCCATCCATCCAACTACCTATGCATCCCTTCATCCATACTATCCATCCATCTTTCTGTCCACCCAGCTACTTGTCCATCCATCCATCCATCCATCCATCCATCCATCCATCCATCCATCCATCCATCCATCCATCCATCCATCCATCCATCCATCCATCCATCCATCCATCCATCCATCCATCCATCCATCCATCCATCCATCCATCCATCCATCCATCCTTCAATAAATTGATCTTTAAATGTGGATGCTGTATAACTGAATTTGGGGGGCAGGAGCAGAGCGAAAGGATGATGTTTTCTATTCTATATTAATCTTTTTATCCTTTATTTATGTTATTTCCTTTGATGCATGTTCTTTATATTTTCACTTTGTTATCCCTTGCCCTTTGTTCTTTTATTTGCACTTTGTTCTTATGAAACTATCGTCTGCTGTGAACTGGAAACCCAGTTTCCCGAAAAAGCTGAAAGCAGATGAATTAATAAATTCTTTCTAATCTAATCTGTAAATACGAAGAAGAAAAGAGAGAATCTGTCTCTCACAGAAGATCATATATTTTCCATAAGAGAAACAACTGGTCTCAGGGTCTTTGATTTACCTTCCACTGAGCAACAGATGTGAGTCCACAAGACCGGATTGAAGCGAAAATAAATCTGTGTAACAAATGACTGTACATCTTTCAGGGCACACAGAAGATTCCTAAATCTTACTTTAAAGTGAACGGCCGAGCAGCTGGGATCAGGACGGGATCAAGTGAAGCCATTCGGTTTGATTTAGGGACGATGAGAATGCATGTTGACAGACGGATGGAACGGTCGAGGAATAACTGTTAAAGCTCAACTTCCTATGTAGATTTTCTTTTTAGCTGTAACTGTTGCTAATATGTAACCACATATGACGCACATTTGAAATATATCTATAAATCTAATAATAATTATCAGTATTTTTCATCAGATATTTTTTTTTTTCGTATATTATTTTGAATTGTTTTAGGATAATATTGAAGTTAAACAAAAACATTTTATGTTCAGCTTCATATAACTTTATCATACTTTTAAATGCCTACCATACATTAGCATTTTTAATATGCTGCCTTACTTTTTTTTTATTATAATATAAGTGTTTTGACTTGCAACACCAATAAAAAGAAAATGGAACTAAAAATAAAAGTAAAATTGATGCAGATTTTTGCTTAGCTTGTGCGTTTTTTTTTAGCTCTATTGTTTGGTTACTTTAGCATCAATGCTAACAGTAGTAACTGTAGTTACTCTGGTTTGGGATTAAAACTATTATTTTATAGATTAGATTATTAATCATATTTTAGGGGTTTGTTTTATATTCCATTAAAGATACCCAGCCTTTTTTAAACATGAGGTTAGCTTTAACTAGCAACATACTTTATTTTACCGTTATAACCAACCACAACTTTAGATCAAATTAAATTGAATTGAACTGTGTTTTCTTAATGTTATCTATATATTTGCTGGCAGTTGAAGACATTTTCCACTTTTTGTCTTTAGTTTTTATTTTAATGAACAGATTTATTTTACTAGTGAGTTACAAATAAACAGCAGTGGTTAAATAATCACAACAGAAAGCCTGGATTTAAAAACGAATAGCTATCCTTGACAGTTTAAGAGATTTTGACTCTTTTTTTGTTTTTGGATTCATGTGTAGCTGTTATAATAATTTATATACTTCAATATGTGCCTCCGGATTGTTCCTCAGCTTCTCCTCGATCAATGAAGACGATGATGAACTCGGCACACATGCTCTCTTTGAAGAGGGTCCACCTCGTATTTTAGGAACAAGGGGTGACCGGAAAAATCTAAAGGTCACATTGCACGAAGGTCAAGGGTCGACAGATTTACTACACCGGACTTATTTGACGACAACAGTCTCCGCGTCCGTGGATACAGAGATGTGGAATGCAGATGATGATGATGAACACACAAACACACACACACACACACACCCCTGCTGTCCATCCCTGCGCTGCACCACCACCACACCCCCTGCACTCGTACCCCACCCCTTGTTTCCTGTGGCGGCAGCTGAGGGGAACAGTTGTGGCGGCTGATAAGCACGCTCAGAGGAAAGCCTGTGCAGGCGTCTAATCATCGTGTTGGAAGCTCTAATCAAGAACAATCACGAGGTCTTATCATGTTTGTGTGGCGCTGCCCTTTCATAATGTTTGTGTTCGGGGCAATAGAGCCCCTCGTATGAGCAACTCCATGTCTTTAGCATCTGCTTTACGTCAGCACTGTTTTTTTAAAAGAGCATCTACAGGTGTGTGTTGGTGTGTGTGTGTGGAGGACTCACACATTGTATGGCTATAGGATGTGCATCAGTCAGAGGTGCAGACAATGGGAATCATCTGGAAAAGCGCTATACAAACAAAAATTACTTACTTACTTACTTACATTACCGTGACCCGAAAACCACAACGTGCATAAGGCTAAGGTTATGAACAGGAAACCAAAGTTTAAAGACTTGAATATCGCCAACCGTCACTGAAACGGGAGCAAAAAAATTGTGACTTCGTTTGAGATCCAAGGGACTCACTTAGAAGGTGGTATTATTCTAGAAATACAGGGAGGATACTAACTCTGAGTTGTGATTCAAGTCAAATTAAATGGGTATTTCATTTATTCATCATCTATATTGTCAAATTTCTTTCAATTCAATTATTCAGTTTATAATGTTAAAGTGAAAACAAAAGTAAAGATCTGGATTTCACATAAAATAAATGAAATAAAGAATTCAAAAATCCGTGTGCAGGTATTTAGCAGCAAAGAATCTTGGGAATCCTCACCACTGCTATCTTATCCATCAACCATTAAATATGAAAGAAAACAACACATTTGTGTGTCTACAATATGGAATCAAACGAAGGTTTTTTGAATAAAAAAGTACCTTTAATCAAAAATTAAATTAAATTTAAAAAATGTGCTTCAATCAAAAACTTTCTTTAAAAGTTGCTTAAGTTAAAAAAAGAATTATGGTTAGTATTTTTTTTATTTTTATTAATTAGTTAATTAAAAACATTTTATGTAGCTTAATATTAATGTATATATAGCAAAACAAATTTTACTGTCACTCCAGAATATTTACATCTTTCTTTTTGGGTTTCGGGATAGTTAAGGGATCCATGATGCATCAACATAAGTACTGTAGATGAAAGACTGAAATGACAGAACAACAGAATTTGAAAATATAGTTGCCAAATGTCTTCTTTTGCACAGCTTCAACTCTTAAGCCTCAGACGTGAACTAAAGGAATGTCACATAAATCATGGTTGACAAAAGTTCGTTCAGGCTCATTATGTCTACAAACAAATTCCCCTCTCACTGTTTACAGCTGTTTGGCTGTCGTCCACTTGATGGGTGGCGGGTGGGAGCGAGTGGGGGGCGTATGACCGGGCAGCTGTGGGAGGGGATAGTGGTGATGGCAGGGAGTGCGTTCGGTTTCTTTGTAGTGTCGTGGGACTTCTTGTATTTGCTCACACTCAGAGATAAGTCTGTGCTTTACTTTCTAGTTTCCTCAATTACCGAGATAAGACGAGCCGACTCTGGTCCCAGGCCACTACAAAAATGAAGCATGAGATAAGGTACATTTTAGTTTTTTAAATCTATTCAGTATTCCACATCAAAACAGGAAAGAAAATTGAGCCCCGAAAGGGATAACACAACATCAGCTAAAACTCACAATCACACACTTCAAACTGACAAAAAACCTGGGGGTCAAATAACGTCATGTGCCTACTCGCCCGTCAATTATCTCAGAAAACAAATCTCCTAATTGACAATAGTGTTTCACTCCACCCTTTCCTCGTGTGGCTCCATGTGGCAATCAACCTGCCGCGCTATCTCGCGCAAGAAACTCAAATAATTACAACACAACTGAGCACTTCCTATAGGAACACTGATGATAGAGTGGGCTCCTAGTGGGCGTGGTCAATGTGTTAACATGGGTTTCTAGTTGTGTTTAGAATCTATATGTTGCAGCAGTTAAATCCCAGACAGGAAGTAAAGATTGTCTTTGTAAAGTCTACAGTGAAATATTTTCCAGTGTTATGAAGAAGTGTGTGAGGGTAGTTCAGAATACAGAATACATATGAGGACGATGTGTACTAATGCATTTATGATTTCAGCCTTTTGATAGTGTGCCCTGGAAACATGCACGTGCACAAGATAAATGGTTGAAGATACATATAGATAGATACATATATATATATATATATATACAGTATATATGTATGTATATATATATTGTGATAGTGTAGTAACTAGCATATGTTTGTAGTATTGTCGAGTACTTGAATCTAGTGTTGCAGAATTGACAGACCACCAGGGCCGGGTCTAGACAGGCATGTATGAGGGGGCAGCCACAAATCTTGAGGGGGCATTGTGCTGTTACTTACTTACTTACATGTAAGTTTGAGGGGGCACAACATTTATTTGAGGGGGCCAGGCCCCCTCTTGCCCCTGCCTAGACCCGGCCCTGCAGACCACATGACTCTTGACAACTGCTTTCATTAGTTTTGAAACCATATGTCCAAACATCATCTTTAAAAGCTGCAGTGGTCGACTGTATCCTCTCGTCCTCAGTCATCCGCGGGATGACGTAACGACTGATGCCATCTAGCGTCCGGAAGTTTAATTGCAACACAAAAATGAACATACACTGTGAGTATAAGAATGCTATTTGGAAATTTGGAAATCAATTGGAAATAGTTAATTTTCAAACACACTGGAATGTAAACCATAAAAGAATGATGGTAAAAAATGAAATAGTATTTCTGAATTGTGATTTAGTATTGTGAAAAAGAAAATATATCGCCATCTCAATATCTTCAAACAGCACTACTGTATACCATCTTGTTCGTACACTCCTTCCACACAAATACAACCCACGCGGTAACTATTATGCGAGCATGTTAATTGCAGAGGAGCTTCCCAGATGTAGAGTTTATTTACAGATCCTATATGGGAGCCCATATGTTCACTCGCTCTCACGGCAGATGGAGTCTCGCAGCTGAATCAGTGGGGAAACACCACAAATATTGTTGAAGGTCATCGTCAATTTAGATCTTTAGAGGCATTTCACGACTGAACAAACCACTGATAATTAGAACAAAGGGGGGGGGGGGGGTCGAGAGTGTGAGGGTCAATAGTCCAAGTCGTGCTAGAGAGACTCCAAGATAAATGCTTGAGAGCTTCAAGGACCAAAGACATTTTAAAAAATGAGATTGGCTTCTTAACATGTTCTCAACATATTCTAAGATCGCGTGAAGTGCAACGTACACACTTTTTCAAGCCAACTGAAACGGACCAAATCCCATGACCGGGTCACTCTGAGAAAAGATGGCTTGATGCTATAGTGGCCATTTCCACGACACCAAAAAGGAGGACATTTTATGGTATTTAATTACGGGCAAATAATCTCAACATACACTCTAGTACATGATACAGGTATCATGATCTCAAAATACTCTATTCATCATAAGACAATTTTCTATAATGTATCTTGATCTGTGTGACAAAACAACAATGTAAACAAAATAACAAGTTAAACTCACATTTTCAACCAGTGAGAAATCACAGTCCTTAGTGACACTGCTAATTTGTTTAAAGGTCTTTTTTGTAAACGAAAGTCTGACACTGTTGGACGACAAGCAGCGTTGTGTTCAAGTGCAAGGCATTAGAATTCAGGCCAAAATCCAGATGTATGGTCGCCCTACTTGATACATACTACATACAAACGAGAGTGTCCATCTTCTTGCAGTGGAATTACATTTTGTGTCCATGGTGAACTCTGGTAATGGATGCAATAAAGGTTATGAAAGAAGCTCCAGTATCTGTCTGAGACGTGGACAAGTTGATGCTGCCGAATACATCAAAATCTTTTCAAGGCATCTAAAGGCATTTAAAGGGATAGGTCCCCCAAAAATCATTCATTTCGTAATCTTCTACTCACCCTCATGTCGACTAGGGGGTTGGGATTCATCTGTTTCTTTTTAGAGTTTCAGACAAAAATGTATGTTTATTGGATAAAGCGAATGACAGAAGACAGTACCCGCTCTGGAAGTGCTCGCTATATTTAAAGGAGAACTTCCGCTCTATACTACTTGTAATTCTTTAAACTTCTGCCACAAACAAGTCTATAAAATATATACTTTTAAATTTTTTCCGAACATTTCTAGTAGCAGTATGGAGGTATTTGGAGATTTTTAGGTTTTTGTCTTTTTGGACTGAGCTTTGCTTTATTACTATGAACATTTTTTCTATAAAGGAACAAATAACTATGAAAATATCCCAACACTTAGTCGTGAACATGAGTGAAGTTTAATTTTTGGTTGAACCATCCCTTTTATACGACTCTGCAGCTTTAAGAATCCGTCTGTAAACTCAAATGTCTTTCTAGGAAAACTCGACCTCTTGAACCGCCTCATCACGGAACAGACCCGCTTTAGAAAGAATTCCAGTGATATAACGAAGTGACCTGCGCATGACCAGACCATTCTTGAGTGAGGCTTATGGCTTGTGTCCGTGCAAGCGTCTGACACCGGCTAATGGCGAACAGATTTACCCGGGATGAGAAGGAGGAATGTTTCCCCTCTCAGCTTGGTAGATGCCAGACCCTCGCAAACGTCTGCCTCAGATTACAGAAGACGCTACCATAAGAAGATTTAAAGACTTCGCAAGTTCACCCGTGAAAAACAAAATCCAGTAAAGTAAGTTAAGATTAAATAACTTCTCTGGAGCAAATAACACGTCATGAATGGTTCCATGTCATGTCCATCACTGACATGAAAATTCAGTGCAGTTTTGATGCATTTTCCACAGAGATTCATCTGAAAGGTTGTAGAATATTGAAGGTGACATGATCTCCTATAGAGTGGAAGCGTGATTCATCTACTTGAAAAAGAAAGCCTCGAGAAAATGCACTTCAATCAGTTATAAATAGTGTAAGATTTCTGAATCACTCCTTCAACCTTCTGAGCTTCAATATAATTGGCTGATGAGTCAGCTCTTAACAAGATATAGTCAATCTTATGTTTTACGTCACGAACTAGAGGTGTTATAAAATATCTTTATGGCGATATATTGCAATATTAGTAATTAGTAATACTGTATCAATATTCAACAGCAGTGTATCGATGTTTTTGTTTACATTTTCGACTTCCAAATTATATTTTGTGTTGCCGTAGTTATTTCATGGTTTATAGTTCAATAATGGTTGCAACAAAATAAAGTTATTATAATTATTATTTTATGTACTATAAATAGCTTTTGTTTTCAATTAACCTGCAAATATCACACAGTTTTGTTTTGCAATTAACCTGGATGTAAATCACATTGAGACTAAAAAGACTGTATTTTTCATGACATAAAAGGTTTATGTAAAAATGCACCAGTATTCCAGAAAGCGTTTTGACTACATAGCACTTTGATCTCAGGCCATTAGTTATGTTTAACTGCCATCAGGAAGCCGGCATCAATGCTCCCTAAAAGTCCTAATGTTGACTTTATCGCCTCCATTTGCACATCAACAGATGCGGCGTCACAATCCAAATTTGTTTTTTACCCTCTCGATTCCGATCTTGATTGCTTGGTTGCAGATGAATGTTTTGCAGCGTAGGTCGTGTTTGGAATACTCCCACAACCACTTTAACCATTTCCTGTGCCGCAGGTTCGGGACCCCTCTCCAAATGTTTGCTCAATGTACATTTTCTGCACGCTCGCCAGCTATCAGGGAAGGAACAACAGCCAGCTGCTGATGACTGACGCCCTCCAGGCCTGTCGAGGTCGAGCTTGAACCTTTGAGCTTTTCTTGTAAAACCCTGTTAAGTTGAGGGGCCACAAAGACTCCTCAGGGTGCAGATGTGGGACAATATATGGAAGCACGACGCTACCATGGGACTATCAAAAGGGAACAGCTCTGGAGACTAGACTCTCTTTTTTTTTTTCTCAAGGCCTTTATTGACGAGAGTGACCTGTCAATGGGTCGTCATGTGACTGTTCTATTCTGGACTGGGTGTCGATGAAAGCTCAGGAGGTCTATGCTCCATGTGTTGTGCTGCTTGTCAAAGTATTCAATGAAGGGAAGGAAGCGGCTCAGACGTTTGAATGCGTTGATCAGGGAGGAAAGACTTCCTCAGGACCCAACCTGAGCAAAGTCCTGTGTGCAGGAACATCTCGACAACTGTACTTTTTGACTTATTTATATATTTTTTGGAATAGAATCTCATACAAAAGTAGATAATATATAATAATAAAAATAAATTAATAGGATGTTTCACATTGTAGACCACGTTTTGAAGTTATTACTTTAAAGTCGCTTTGAAATCTTGGCAAACGAGAGGTAATGAGAGCCATTATGATGTTATAATGGTTTCACTCCTCCTCCAGCCAGCCGCTTGGTTTATACAACGAGTCCGTTGGAGTTGGAGACTTCCGGGATGACGCTGCACGATAAACCTTGATGCTTGACCAATCACAACAGAGTGGGCGTGGTAAAAAATAAATTTATCTCCAGAAAGTGTTTTCATTGGGCGGGGCTTTAGATCATTTTCTAATGTAAATATTTCAATGAAAAGAGAGTTTTGTACAAACAGACACAGATGATACAATAGAGTCCAACATCTATTTAAGAAACCTAAATCGACACATTAGTTGAACTTAAAAAATAAACTTCACGTGCAATTTGTTTGTATCTACATCTAATATTCTTATGTTAACATGAAGAAGACAAAAACAATATGTATATATGTTTAATCTGGAGTTCATTGGAGCCACTTAAGGCTGAGTAGCCGCTGCTTTATTTACTTTTCTAGGTTCTATGTTGCATCCTGTTTCTGCTGAGTCCGATGTGAGGTGATAAGAAGTCAGACTAAATGTCATCAGTCTGGACAACATGATGACACTGATCGCCTCCTCACTTCCTGTATTTCTTTCTTTCTGCTGCGAGTCAATTCCATCCACAGTATTCAAAATGAATACAAATTGTTAAAGCACTCAGAAAGTGCACACCTCTGATAAGCCTTTTCCATTATAATCCATAATGTGTTATCGTTTGTCCCCTCCACTCCCATTTCCATAATAAGAAGATCAATTCACGACGTGTCATCTTCATCTGACGCACGACTTCTCTTGCTCTATCTTTGTACATATTTCTATGTTTATTTCTATTATATCTCATGTGTGACCAAAATACAAATTCCTAAGGAGCTTCTGTGGAATAATTCAGTGCATATTGTTGATCAATACTTGGTGTAAAAAGCTTTTTCCAATTTTACCCTATTTTATTTAACGATTGGAAGTTACTTTTCTAAGAGAAACAGCAAAATATAAGCAGATAATAACACTTTTGTCGGAGACAATCATATTTTTTCCGATAAAAAGAAAAAATATATAGATATACAGTATATACTATATAAATATATATTCCAGGGGTCGGTGAGACAAACTGGCCCCAAAATAATAAACACATTTGAGTCTAACAGTCGCGTCTCACTGCAGGAGCTGATAAGAACCACAGGATGGCACGGCCGACCTTATCTCGCTCCACCAAGCCCTGGTTAAAAAGTCATCTCCTCATCCCCCCCCCCGACGCCCCTGAACCCTCACTGCAGCTCGACTGTCTCCGAGCCGAGTTCCCTTCACCTCCGCGGTGACACTCGGCTGCCGTGACTCGCCGTGTTTTCTTTTCAGCGAAACTGTCTGTTATCACAAGGAAAAGGAGCTAATCTGGACACAATAGGAACGCTGCACTAATAGGAAATAGAAGTTGGAAGTGCAAGAAAATGATTTTTATGAGCCAAAATGAAAACATCCAGTGAAGCAGGGGTGTGACAGTCCATCACGAGAGGACGCAACCCTTGACTTTCATTAAATTCATTCCTCATTTCTAATCTGATGTTGGACGTTTAATGAGAATTCTTTGGCCTCTGACATGTTTGAAAACAGGTTTTGGGTGACATAAGATATTTCCACAGGCTTTACTTGAGGTCAACGAGTTAACCTTTTTGACCTCGGCAGCCACAAGTGGAGGACGTCACCCACACAGGCTGGCATCTGTAAAGCTTCAGGAGCAGATCTTCCACACTCATGACCCTGTCGAAGGAGAGCGAGACACCTGCCAAGATACTCACCGCTGCATCTGCCGAGGTTCCCACTGTGGCCGCTGTCCTCGTCTATCGTTCCTCAAACACACTCAGATAACGCCTCTGCTGAGTCGCCGGTTATTGAGCTGCGTAACAGACAAACACACACGACAGTTGCACATTCAAAAATAGACCTCGGAAAAGTGCATGTACAAGAGGTTGTTATTGAGTAAAACAGTTATAATACTCATCTCACAGTGAAATCAAACAAATGTGTCTGACGGGCCTTCGGGTCACCTTGACCCTGAGATTAAACAAGGAATAAAAACGTTCAATATGTCTTTAATAAAAAAAAAACACTTGTGTGAATACAGCGTTTCGAATAAACAAATGGGACTCTTGAGTGACTTATTCAAAGGTCAAGTTTCTCCCACTATCAAAGAGGAAATGACTTTTTTCCGCTTCCAGTCACGTCCTGGCAATTGTAGACATTGAAACCCCCTTGTATCTAAGTGCTGCTGTTTCAGAGCCAATTGAAATTTTAAAATGTTTTTTCCCAAATGTATATTGTTAATAATTTAAATCAATAATTTCTATATTGAAAGGTTGAATGTTTTTTTCCGAGCTATTGGATGAAACTTCCAGGCAATCATGGTGTCACTGTCAAAATCCTTATATTGACTTAACTTTTTTTTTTTAATAATTGGCATTAGAATAACAAACTCGATGTTGGAAAAACCAATTCAATTTATTGTAAAAAAAATATTCGATTGTTATCATTTAATAATAATGAAAAATCAACCTTTTATATATTTAAAAACAAATTCAAACATTAAAAAACATTGTTAAAAAAAATATTTCAAAGTTTAAATGTTTTATATTTAAAATAAACCATTCGATATTCTGATGGCTCTGATATACTTCCATACAATTACTCATTATTTCCACAACCAACATGATACTTATAAAATGTTAGAAAGTTATATAATTTATTTATTTTTTAACAATAATTCACTTATAAACTCTGTATGATATGGACTTTGGGTGGAAACCAAGTACCCAGAGTAAGCCGTTGCAAGCACAGGACCGATTAACAAGTCCTCACGTTGCCTCAGGTTAAATCAGTTAAGTCCCTCATCATGACAATGTTTTTAAGTTATTACTTTATAAAGTTCTCCCCCGTCTGAAATCTGGGCAAACGAGAGGTTACGAGAGCGGAGCACATAATGACGTAATAATGGCTTCATTCCTCCAGCCAGCTGTAATCCCACCCTGCTTTGTTTATACAACGAGGCCCTTGGAGGTGGACTTCCGGGACCGACGACACGCCGCGGCAAACCTCAAATCTTTTCAGTGGGCGGGGCTTAAGATTGTTTTCTAATGTAAATATTTCAATGAAAAGATAGTTTTTTACAAACAGACACTGATGATACAATAGAGTCAAACATCTATTTAAGACACACTTAAATCAACACATTAGTTGAACTTAAACCTACTTAAACTAAAAGAGTTGCTGTTGTGAAGCTAGTATTATAAGTTGAGGGTAACGTGAGAAAATTCATCAGCATTTTTATTTTTTTATTGAGCTCCATTGTGAGTGCTGTCACATGTGGTCAAGTTAGACGATCTGATTGGTGCACTTGCAGGAGGCTGGACACCAGGAGGCCACGTTCTGGTGGCTGCAGCCCCACTGCTGCTTCAGCTCGGGACAGTTGCTGTACTGGTCTGCGTAGGGACATGGGTTGGCTGGTGCGGCAGGAGGAACAGAAGTGAGAGCAGAACAAATACTCTTGTAGGAAAATAATGTCATTCAATTATGACATGATTTCTTTTGATGAAAAAGATAAAACATTTTGGGAAAATAACAGAAAACTGAAAAATACCTGAGAGGATGTTTTGAAACATTGATTCAATTGTTTTCATGTTTTTATATGAAGGACAACATCAACTATGAAACAAAATGGTTTTATTTATGATATTAAAAAACAATTAAAAGTCAACTGAAATGTGTGTACTGTGCAGTACACGATCTCAACACTGGATGGCGCTTGGCATTTCACTTACCATATTTAAAACAAGAAAAAATTATATTAAGAGCGAAAAAAAAACTAATTAATTTATTATGTATCAGTTAAATAAAATAAAAAAATTCAAGTCCTATACAGTGATTTCTTCTGTTTTTATACACTGTATTTTCTGCTTAAATCGTTGATCTGTATTATTCTACAGAAAAAGTATCTTGTTGTGTTTTATTACTGATGATAATAGTTGGACTTACTGCACAGTTTGTTGTCGCAGGAGCCAGGGCAGTCGGCACAAGAGCTTCCACTCTTGTAGGGATGCGTGTACTGGAAGTTCCCTCTGAAATGTAGGACAAGAACATGAAATATTAAGAGACTCGCTCGTATCAGACCAAACATGTCACTTACACTGGAATATTTGAAGCATCTCTCAGAACAATACGTCTTTTATGGCGTAATCGTAAATGTATTCTATTAAGTTTAAAGGTCACTTTGGGGTTTAACTGTCCTGTACTTCAACTTCCTTCAACACGAATGTTAAGAGTGTATTTAAATGATATTTTCTATGAGAAAAACGTGTAATTTTGATATCATTTTTGTGCTAGCCTAGCTGCTAAAAGCTTTGTTGCCAAACAATCGTGTGTTGTATTATTTATTCTATTCAGTAATGCCACTAAAAATCATATTTTAATAAAGATTACTGATTCTGAAACCTATAATTGTTCAAATACAAAATTACGTTTAATCTTAGTCGAATTCTAACACCTGTGCACAAACATTACCCATTTTCTTTATGGTATATTAAAACAGTTGAAACATTTTAATGATGAATGATTAGAATTTCTGTTGTGAAAAGGGTTCAAACGAAAGTGGTGTGAGCTTTGTTTATGGAAAAAGAAATCTGTCGTATTTTATAATACTGTTGCTAACAGGAAGCTATCAGCCGTCACACAATTCTCTTATTGCTAATTTATATTATTATAATATCATTGCCTCTTCCTATAATAACTATGTTGGCGTCAATTTGACGTTAAATTAGCTTAAATTTAAAGTAAGTACCTTGACTACATCTGCAGGATTATATATTGTTTACAACACTACAGTAAACGTTTTTAAGATACTCTACACTAATATTTGAAGAAACAGAAACATTATTGATGAGTGATTAAATTCAATTTAACTAGATGTCCATAGATTATTAATAATTTATGTTTAGAAATAATAATAATTCAACTGTGCTTCCTTGATATTCTTATGACAGTAAAAAATACATCCAAAAAACTAAAAGTCAACATTAACGTGTACTCACGGAGGGCAGTAGTGGCAGACGTAGAAGTACTTGTATCTGGAGTTGGGGCAGTAGGACATGGCGCAGCCGATCTGGTTGGATCTGTACCAGACGATCTGAGCCAAAGCAAAACGGCTGATGAGCATCGCTTACATTTGAGGTTACGGTGATGAAGCCTCATACCTGCGTGAAGTGTCCGACCACACCTCCGTTGACGGAGCCCACACCGTAGCGCCAGTCGTTCACCTCATCGTACCAAGACTGGATGGCGTTGCTCCAGGAGTTCTTGTAGCTGGACATGTAGAGGTTTTCTCCACAGCCACTGGCTGAAGTCACACAGAAGATTTTTTTTAAATATTATGTAAGATATTAACCGATTATCCTAATTTCTCTTTCTTCATTTTTGATTTAAAAAAAAATAAGCTTCTTTTCAAACTTCTAGATGTCAAAAATAAAGAATACGGAGAAATTACGAATTTTAAATAAAAGTACATGTGATCAATTAAATAGAAAAAGAACACACCAGCAAAAGATGATCGCAAATTTCTTTAATTTTATTTTGTCAAAATTTGATGAAACAACATACCAGGAACATTTTTGTTCGGGGAAAACAACAACCCTCAATTAGATTAGTTGAAAGGTTTAGAAATTAAATATACTTTGCGATAAATCCACTTTCAAATTAAATATTAATTTCATCTGGATGTCTGGAATAAATCTGGAATCAAATCTTTTGTCTTGTTGTCTGTTGGGGCTGTGGCAGCTCGGACTAAATAAACTGGTCAGGAGAGCTGGCTCAGTCCTGGACTGTTCTCTGGCCTCCATTGAGGTGGTGGATGAGAGGAGGATGTTACCCAAACTAACATCTATGATGATCTCCTCTCACCCTCTCCACACTACTGTGGAATCCTTGAGCAGCTCTTTCATTCACACTCCTGCACCCCAGGTGCAAAAAGGAAATGCTTCGGCAGGTCATTAATTCCAACCACAGTCAGACTTTAAACTAACCTTAGTCTTAAACTCCAGTAATTTATTCCTCCACTTCCGGTTCAGCTATTCTGGGAAATAATCCATTCCTGTGCATTAATTCTGTAGCATAATGCACTTTTCCACTGTAAGCTTCATACCACTTTAATTATCGTATTGTTGGTCAGTGTTTCAATGATGTACGTAGTTGATGGTATTCTTACTTTCACTCTTCACTCATGTCTGTTTTTCTTTAGTGTTCTGTCTCCGTTTGTGTCCCTGTTAAATGGTTTTTTCTACTGCACAAGTGAATTTCCCTGCTGTGAGATCAGTAAAGTCTAATCTAATCTGATCTAAATGGTTAAAAAGAAACGGTAAAAAAGGGCCAAATAGTAAACCAATACATACATTATTAATTTAATAATAATCAAAACAATTTAAATACTAAAATAAGTGAATGTCCTGTATTTGATTGACTTGACTAAAAAACGAATTTGCAGGAGTAAAACATATCCATCAAACTTTAAGTAATTATGCTAAAATACCTTATAAGAGATTAACATTGAAATGTCACCATATCAGGAGCACCTGTTTGTTGATGGACTCACTAGTATAAGGGGATAAAAGATAGAGGTGAGACTTACTGCTGATCTCTCTGTCGCTGCTGGGACTGTGTTTCATGGAGCAAGTGTCGGCCCATCTCTGAGCGTTTGCTGCTGCTTCTCTGTTCCAGCTCTGTGGGCACAGAGAGACGATACTGTGAGGTCACACTCAGAAGAATCAGCTCAGTTGAGTTGATGTTACAAAATGTTAACAAAATGAAAAATAAAAAAGGTTTCGAAATTGTTGTATAAATAAACGGTTTCTTAATCAATATTTTGTTACCATTTTCAGCATGTTGCTGGCAGTAGGTTTCACGTTTCTCCTCAAGGTGTTGTGCTTGTTCACGATCTCACTCTGCTCTGCAGAAGATGCGAACATCTCCCCTGCGTGGACACAGCAAGACAGAAAAGGTGAAAATCAGATCACATCTCATTGAAGGGAGTTTGAAATGTCTCACCTTCCTCCAGTAGTAAGAGTCACAGGGAGATTGAAATCAGAATTATTTTCAATTAAAAAAACTGAAATGTGAGAATCTTTCTTTCACTTACTTCCATGAGCTCCACATCTTCTGCCAGACTAGTCGGCACCTGAAGTGAAGCCAACAGCCCTAAAACACACAGGTAGGTGAACACAGCCATGGTTGAATCCACCTGGACCTGTGGTTCCCCTTATATACTGAGCCCAAACTCAAGGGCATCTTCTTT
Source organism: Callionymus lyra (assembly GCF_982586985.1). Lineage (NCBI taxonomy): Eukaryota > Metazoa > Chordata > Actinopteri > Syngnathiformes > Callionymidae > Callionymus > Callionymus lyra. Next base: position 11,168,540 of record NC_141830.1, read on the forward strand.
TTTTTTAACAGTCAAATGTTTATATAGCATTTTATCAACACTGGACATGGGAACTGACCTTGAAGAGATGTGTGGATACTGATTGTGACTTATTTATTTGTGCTGAATCGTTCAGATTCTGATCAGACCAGCTGTGAGTTTCTAGAAATGTGTCAAGGCCCTTAAACCATAAGGAAACTATATTTATTATTATGGAAATTGATTTATTGTTTGTTGGATTCACAATGTTTCAAGTGTTCCCACCATTTTTAATGCAACATGTTTGGTTCCCTTAATAAAATGACCTACAGGTCAGAAATAAGCTTTAGTGTTCTTGTTACTTCAGGACAGATAAGTGATTATTTCACGAGTTTCTAGAAATCTGTCATGGCTTTAAAAACACAATCACAAAAGAAGTATTATTTAAATTTACATTTGTTATGTTGCATTGTCTTGTTTTATTATGGCCACATATAATTTATTCATCGATTAATTTGATCCAATCAGAATATAATCCATGTTAAATAATATTTACATGCCAGAAAAATGTATATAAAACATATATGAATTATTATATTAGATAATGACGTTTTTATTTATCGGTTTGATGAATAAATGACACTTTAAATAAAATTGAATTGAATTGAATAATATTTAAAAACAACATGCATACAATAAAGGTAAAATACTATTATAAAGAGGTCAAATATTCATGCAAAAGCATCAAAAATTCAAACCTAAAATCCTGTGACGACGCTCAGACACTTGTAGGGGGCTGGCTCCACTGGGCATGCGCAATGGCGTCACCAGCAGAAGGAAGACATCATCGTCTCAGGTTGGGAAAGTGACCATCTTCTTCCTCGGCTGGTTCCTGCCATTATTCCTCCTGAACGAGCGCGTCTCTGCGGCGGGAAGCGACAGCGCCGGGCGGGAGGAGAAGAAGCCATACGATGAAGAAACGCTACGTGGACGCGAGCAGGTTTCGGAAGATGAAGAAGCTGAAGATCTCGGAGAAGCTGTCTGAGAGGTGAGCTAGCAGCTCTTGTTGTGGTGCTGCTCTTTGTGTACATCCGTGTCCTCCACACCTGTACCTCCAGAGCTCGGGGTCCAAACGAACAGACCCGAACCAGGTCCAGGAACCGCGTCTGTAATGTTCACGGCGAGGAACGTTAGCGAGTAAACATCGGCCTGCGACCGTTTATTTTATTAAACTAATGTATTTTTATATTCGCCTCGTTGTGACTCATCTTTCTTGTGTGTTAAACTCATTGAAACTGTATTTATTGATTTAAAAATGTAAAAAAAAAATAGGCTTAGACAGTTTGTTTGGTTTGCAAGTAAACCACTTGTTTTAACGATGCATTGTTACACATGGTCAGCACACACCAAACATTATTCTGTTTAATTTATATAAATAGACTCTCAAACTATAGGATACAATTTAAATTACTTGAAACATTTATAATTCTATCCTTTTTACATCACCTTTACTTTTTTTTTTTTTATTTAAATACTATTTTAAGGTCAATTCTTTGGGGGTCAATTTTAATTTTAATTTAACAACTTCCTTTCTCTGCCAGTGTGTATGATGTTTTCGGTGAAGAGATCAGATGTGTTTTTATGAAGGTATCACCGAGATGTCCGCCTTGCAATGCTCCTGCTCTATCCTCCAGATGAGTCGTTGCCGTGGTTACCAAACAAAGAGGGGCTGATGTGCTGGCAGCCTATGGAGGAGCAGAACAAAGGATTGAACCACTGCCTCATTTTTGGCTCATGGTCAACTATTAGCATTATTACTCATTGTGCTGCTGGAAAAAAGGGACGGGCTCTTTTAACAACATGCATAATTGTTTCAATTTTATAAAAGGTGAAATTATTTATTTGTCTTTATTTAAAGATAACTATGGTTGTTGTGATTTAAATGGCCTTGTTGTAAGGGCTCAACTCAAAAGTTCACCCCTACAATCTCTAATGTTTTGACACATTTTTGACTGAATGAATAAACGAGGCCAATTAAGGTTAATTTCATTATTTTTATTTTAAATGTATCAAACCAGTACCACACTGGTGAACGCCTCTTTGTCTGTGCGATCACACCATTGTAGTTAAATGTAGGGTCAACCGTTTGTTATGCATGTATAACCCGTTAACGTCAACAAAAGCGATTTTAATCTTAATTAAATCTACAACGTTTCTAGAGTTCACTTTCAAGGAAGAATCCAGCCTTTCAAGGCTTTGGTGTAGTCAGTGATTTTAAAACCATTGGTGATTTATTTCAAGTCCCGTTTTTTTTTTTTTTTACCATGCAAATATTCAAAGCCTATTTATATTTTGGTGTTGCAATTAAACTTCCGGCCGCTAGATGGCAGCAGTCAACATGTTCCTCCGCACCTAAAGGAACAAGGAAATTGACGATGACTGAGGACGAGAGGATACAGGCGACTACAGCAGTTTTTAAAGCTGATGTTGGGATGTATTTTGATTTCAAAACAAATGAAAGCAGTTACGAGATTTATACAATACCACAAATCTATTCTTCTTCCTACTTCATCACAATATATCGTATCGTTGCCCCTGTATCGTGATACGTACCGTATCGCCAGATTCTCATCAATACTGACCCCTAATTATTTGTGTTTCTTTCTAAAATCTTGGCCAAGCTTTTTTTTTGCAATATTTTCAGGGAGACGACGATAAAAAATGGCCAGACCATGATGGTTGATATTTCACTGACCTGCTCTGGTTTAGGAGTGACATGTTACCAGAGAATTTGTATTCTTGTCGATTCTCCTGACATGTTTTATCTGAAAGGATATTATTCACTCTGACTTGGGAATGTCTCGTCCACTTGTCTGTGCAGTGCGTACACGTTCCTCAAGTTCATGGTGATGTGGATGCTGGTGCTGCTGGCGGATTTCATCCTGGAGTTCCGGCTGGAGTATCTGTGGCCCTGCTGGCTGTTCTTCGGGAGCGTGTACACCACCTTCCACTGCCACGGGCTGGTGAGGACGCTTTGAAAACCTTCCGATCCCAACTGGGATTTACAATTCTTTTTGGTTTGGCAGGTTATTTGTGCAGTTTTCGTGTGCGCCGCCTTCACCCTGGACATCTTTTGTCTGATCTTCGTGCCCCTGCACTGGCTCTTCTTCGTGGCCAGCACCTATGTGTTGTTCAACTACATCTGGCACACAGGTAACATGCTCGTCCAAGTTGAACTCCTCGAAACCCCGCGGCTGTGATGAATCTTACATCCTGTTTCTCCTCAGAAAAAGGCATCTGTATATCCACGGTGTCTCTCTGGATTCTACTTGTTTACACAGAGGCGTCACTTCGCCTCAAAGACATTAAAACGGCTCACGCCAACCTTTCCCATCTTTTTGCTGCACACTGGTGAGTTACTTTGGTCGAGTTCTCTGGTTCTGCTCTGAAAGATTTCATTATTCAACAGCCTTTGATCCGAAATGTCTCGAATGTAAGGAAAGCCGGTAGAAACTGTTTGACTGCATGTGTAAAACTCATGGCCTGGGGGTCAAAATTCGGCCAGTCAAGGCATTTTAAGTGTCTCACTGGAAGGTTGTCTCAAAATCAAATTAGGTTCGTGTTCATGTCGATGTGGTGACATTTAAAGATGACAGCGATTAAGCTAAGGAACAAAGATTATGGATGTCAACACTTATAACTTTCAAATCCTGGAAATGACTGTGGACAAGAGGATACATTCGACTCCAGCAGCTGTTTAAGCTGATGTTGGTTTAAAAACAAATGAAAACAGTTACAACTTTGTCAAGAGTCATGTGGGCTTTAAATTCTGCAACACCAGAGTCAAGTACTCGACAATACTACAAATATATCCTTGTTCCTACAGTATTGCAATACATGATCAAAATGTATTGTTAGCAACCAGGCTGTTGCCAATACACTGCCCTACTTCTTATAACAAGTATAATTTAATAATTAAAGGTTATTTTGTGGAAACATTCGTTTATAAATGTATACATTAATTTATAATTGATCTATACTGTACCTTAACTGTACACACATTACATAGGCGCAGAAGTATTGTTGTGTCTGAATGTCGATGATGATGATGATGATGACCTGGCTTCTCTGACAGAGTTTGTTTTCTCTTGATGTCAAGTATTGGATATCCAGTGGTGTATCTGGGCTTCGATGCCACCTGCTACTTCACCAACATCTTCAAGCTCCGCATTCAGAAAGCTGTGCAGAGCGAGAACGACTTCCACATGCACCTGCTGCAGCACTCGCTGCCCCCCGGTCTGCAGGTGTTCCCCAAAACCAGCACGGACGCCGTGAACAGTGAGTCCGGGCAGAATCCATCACTGTTCACTTCCAGAAAAAACGTTCAACCTGATGGTGTTTTGTTTCAGACTCCAAGTGGAAGACAAAGCCAGAGTCCAGTCTGTATCAGTGCCAGAACGGAGCCGTGGTGACTCACGACGAGACCAACAACACAGACTGTCATCAGATCTGCGGCGAGGAGAAGGTGACTCCAGAGCCGAGGTCTGCCGACGTGACCAGAAGGCCCGCGGGGGCCAAACCCAGCGCCAGCGAATCTAAAGAAGTCAACACCAACGGGTCAGGCGCTCCTGAATCCTCCACCACCTCAGAAAAACTACCTCAAGACGATCAGAAAGCCACACGGGCAGCTAAGAACTCCTCGCCTAAAGCCCGGATATCAAACACTCCATCGCCCCCTGCTGGCAGGACTGAGAAGAAGCAGAGGTCCAGTCCTAAAACTATCAGCCCAAACAGGGACGCGGTGGACAAAAGTGCAGCAGCTCAGAATCACCAGGTGGAGCAGCTCAGCAGGTCGGTCCTTATCTGGTCCTCCCAGACATGACGGTTCCATAAGCAGGATAAGATACGACGAGATATGTTCCTTTAGTGACGTGTCTCGCTCCCGTGTCACACCAGGCTGGAGCAGGAGATGAAGCGGCTGAAGAACGAGCTGCAGGCGAGCAGGCAGACTGAGCAGGAGATGCGCAGCCACATCTGCAACCTGACCAACAGCGAGAGGAGCCTCCGACCAGAGGTGGCGCTGCTGAGACAGTCCAACATGCTGCTGCAGAGCAAGTGAGTGTCGGCACACAACACACCAGTGTGAACAAACTCAACATCGTACGTAAGGTTCCATCAACAACCCTCTCCGTAACAGTGAACCTGAACAGCTCCCAATAATGCTTTGCCACCCAGCCAACCAATCACAGCTGTCGGTTTATTTTGATATAGCAACACAGACATAGAATTTATACACAGTATTGAAGCGGCCATTCAGTCGTCATTGAATACAGCAGTGTGTAGAAAGGCATCATGGGAGTTCCATGTTATATTTTATTATTAAATGTTCAATACCGTGTGTAAAATCAGGGACAGCGAAAAGTGAGGGCGCATGTACAGCAGGGGTATAATATTGATCTGGATTCATGATCTTTTCAACATTATAATAAATTCTGACAATTTTCATTTTTCCTAGAATACTTTGCCTGAACAAAAGCAAGCAGAGGGACAAACAGACCAGTGCAATGCTGGAGAAGAAAACCAGAGCCGAGACAGAAGCCAGACTCTCTGCGGAGAGACAGTTGACCGAGGTTCAAGCCCAGATGCTTGAGGAGGCTGCAAACATGGCCCGGAGTCCAGCCATCAGGTGCGTGGAGAGTGTGTGACAGAGTGTGAAGGAGCTGATGTTAATGACTCCAGGGTTTGTACTGTCGTCATAATTATGCTGTTTTTTTCCATTTCTTCACGAGTCAAATTGATTCAATTTATTCAAGCTCATTGATACAGTTTATTTTTAGCTGTGCAACAAAGACAAATTCAAATTAAGTACAATATATGAGGATCTGCAGTTACTTATTTTGTGGGTACACAGAACATTTATTTAACTACATATGATCTGCTACTCAATATAACTTACCAACCTGCTGGTGAAATTGTTTTCTGTGGAGTGGACACACGGCTGTGATGTCAGAGGGAAAAACATTACCCACAGTTCATGTAATGAGTTAACTAGTAAGTTAGTTTGGTGTCACATCCCCATAGATAATATTGATGTTCAAATAAACACACATTCTTTCAACGTCTTAACATCATTGCATCATTACAGTTTTTATTGACTATGTATATTTTCTTTCGCAGACTTCCACAGAAAAAAATAACCATTAAGCAAAATTAACAATTCAAAATAACAGATGATTTTCTTGGACTACTTGACAATATATGGAAGTATGTCAATGACAACTGAATATTCAAAAATAAATACATTTTCTAAATTACATTTTTTTGGATTTCGAACTCTTTTAAATTCAATATAGAAAGTTTGCTATAATATTGCCATCAGATATTACCAAAAATAATACAGAGCAATTTATCCTGTCATCCAATCAGATGTATATGGATTTAAAAAGTCTACTTCAAATTAAAAATTATTGAATTCAGACATTTTATGTTAAAAGCGGTCTATAAATACTAATTTCTTGCTTACTTACTTATATCAAATTCAAATTATTTTGAAAATATTCGAATTTTTTAATTAAATTATGCAAAGCAAATCAATCTATAAATATATATTAGAAATGATATATATATAATATATATATATATTAAAAAAAAACATTTAAATGCAAAATTCTACTTTTTAACATTCAATATTCGGAGTACATTGATATACTTCCATAACAGTGGTGTTTCTATACAGTAGTTTGGCTCGAGTATATGACGTCATGCTGACTCATCGTGCCGAAATATATTTTAACAACTGAGTCCACAAGATGGCGCTGTTATGAAATTACATGTATTTCTTTCCATCGTGCGCTCTTGATATTGATAGATAGACAGACACACACGGATAAACTTTATTATATAGTCGTTAATGAAAAATGTTATTTAACTTGTGTTTATTTAGCTTGTTGATCACCAGATCTATAGCAACAATTTCAGTTCTTCAGTTTTATGAAATGTATGTTTCTAATCAATTATTTTAAAATAAATTCATTCATTCATTTTCATGCTTAAAAGGACAGTTCACCCGAAATTATTATTTTAATGTAGTGACTGGAGCTCAGTTGTCTTCGTCAAAAAGACACTTAAAAACATCCAAATATATCTGTGCTGCGCGTCTGTAACGTCCATCTTGTATTGAAGCCTCAACAAGAAGAATCCGGTAAACATTAAATAAATCAGCGTAAAAAATAGACTTATTTATATTTTTCCGGAACAGTTCTTCCCGTTGAGGCTTCAAAACAAGATGGACGTCACAGACGAGCACTAGACGAAGAATTGTGCACTCCATGTGAAGAAAATGGTGAATAAAATTCAAATAAAAACCCCGATTTTGCATCACTTCCTACCTCAGACGATGATCAGCATTTAGTTTCATTGTGTTAACGGTGAACTGTGGTCTCCGCCCTCAGGCAGGAGCACTGCGAGAGCCACATGTTAAGGAAGAGAGTAAAAGATCTAGAGACAGAGTTCAAACAACTGCAGCTGGAGTATCAAGTGAAAGAAAGTCATGCGCTAGACTTAGAGCGAGACCTGGAGGTATAGTCTCTCTCTCTCTCTCTCCTCAGGAATGTGGTCCAGTGATGGTGTCGTGGTGTGTGTGCTCGTGGTGTTTGTGCGACGTCGGCATGCGTGCCGTCATCGCGGCGCTCGTGTTTGTGTTGTTGTCGTCATGTGACTTTTGGTGATATTTTAAATTGCCTGTATATATTCTTCATGACGCATGAGGCAGAGGTGCACAGATTGTTGTCGTGTTTGGACGTTATTGTCGTCGTTGTTTGTGTCTTTCATCAAGTTTTCAACTGAGGTTTGGAAAAACACAATCGTGTCTTTTTCTTAGTTTCTGTGTAATGAAACAACAGGGTATACTGTATGTGTTTGTATCAGTGCCATCAGAATATTGAGTTTATTTGTATATTTAAAGGATGAATTAATTCAATAATTAAAACGTTTTCAAAATTCCTTTTTTTTTTCTAAATTTCTAAATTCAATATTATTTAATTAAATTGGTATAATAGTACCACATGTTCATATTTATAAGGCTAAGAATTAAAATAGATATTTTTCTATGATTACAATTTGAATATCAAACTTTGTTCAACATAAGAAAAATCACAAATTGTGAGAATATTTAAATATTTGAATCAATAAAAAAACGAATTTAACCATCAATATAAGGATTATTAAGTTAAACTTATCAATCATTAAAATATTAAAATAAATGGTTAAACAAATACAAACTTTTAAATACAAATGTTCAACATTTAAAATATTAAAATGAACCATTCACTATTGATATACTTTCTAGTTTTTTACTTCATGCAATTACTGGAAAAACTGTTATTATTTAAGCAAATTAGGTTAATTTGTACATTTAAATATATTAACATTTTGCAATTCATAGTGTAGTACATTTACATTATTGAAACAAATACCTAAAACTGATAGAAAATTTAAAAAATATTTATATTGAATATATTCAAATAAAATTGATTGTTATAATTTACTACAGATTCATTAATTACATTTCAAAACTACTTCTTATGAGGACCACTTAATGGCTATTTTAGGGCCCTATTTGTTTAAGGGGTTGAACATTTCAATTCATTTTAAAATGTTTTTTTTTAGTCGCGGTCTCGCAGTTTCATTCTCAGTTGAAAATTGAATGACCAAACATTCATGTTTTTGTTGTGCAAGTTGACGTGCACTGATGTGTGTGTGTGTGGATGCAGGCTCTGGGGAAGTACCGCTGCGTGGAGAAGGACACGGACATGCTGCTGTCCACTCTGTCGGCCATGCAGGAGAAGGCTCAACACCTGGAGTACAACCTGAGCGCCGAGACCCGCATCAAGCTGGACCTTTTCTCCGCCCTCGGAGACGCCCGGCGTCAGCTGGAGCTCGCTCAAGGTTTTCCTCTCCTTTATTTGTGCATCTTCCTGCGTCTGCCCGTAACATTATGACCACTTGACCATCTATAACTATGGCATGTGTATGATGGTGTAGAAACATTCACTCACTCGTGCTCCCGTGTGTCGGCAGATAAGCTGGTGAAGCAGGACAGAGAGATCGGCGAGATGAAGCAGAAGATCGCGGAGGTGATGGCGGTCAGTCCCGGGATGACCTACATGGCCCCTCGGCCCCCGGTGCCACAGTACCTGACCAAGCTGTTGAGCTCTGACCGCTACATGCTGAACTCTCGAGCGCTGATGTACCAGTGTCTGAAGAAGTAGAAGAACCGTAGTAAGACGGTGTCTGTTTACACATCAGTAAGTGGAGGTTTTCTCTCCCTTTACGACTCTTGGTGCTACAGGAAACTCATTGTTTTGTCAGATTTGCTTCCGGGAGCCGACGAGTTTTTTTTTCTGCAGTCTGATCTTCTGCAGACGCCATGATGTCACACAAGCACAGGTATTATTGATTCAAAGTCCAGGAGCAGAGTTCACGTTTCACTATTGAACTTTTGAAACTTTGTTTAAATAAAAAGCACAAAATAATCAGAATAATCTTTCCAAATGTCACATTTTTCCAAACATTTTTTAAGAAAATTGCTTAAGCTTTTTTTAATTTTCTGACGTAAAAATACTTTATAATTAAAATAAAATTACACTCGATTTTTTTTAAAAAGGATATAATATGGAGAAACTGTACATTTAGGTTAATTTAAAGGTTAAACATTTACAATGAGCCTTATATTAAAGTATTGCTTATGTTTAATTATCATTTGTTTCCAAATATGTATCCAATGATACAACACAATTATTAATACAAATATTGTAAAAGAAGGTGACTTTGAGATGAATAATCTAAACACTAATGGTGAGTCATAGATTAGAAACAAATCAACAATGACGAAAGTCTATCTGGATAAAAACTTTAAAGAAATAAGCTTCGACAGATGAATATTGTCTGTATTTCAAAAGTGCGATTCCATACGAATATAGAGTGTGAATAGTGATATTTATTTGGTGCTTTAATGGCTAAATGTTGAAGATAAAATAGCTGTGAAGGAAAATATTAGGTTGTATTTTTCTCTTGTCATTTGAACATCGCTGCGGCCAAAAAAACGGATTCGCAGCCTGAATTATTTCAAAAACTTTGAATGATGAAATATTGTCGATTTAATGATGGTGCCTCTAAACTTTACTTTCAGACAGGAAGTAAAAAAAAAAACTAATGTAATGTGATAATGTGTTTTGAATTTGAAGTGCGTACTGTTTTTTAAGTTTTTGTTTTTTACTCACTATGTACAGAATTTAAAAACCCCACGCGACTGGAGCACATGTGGACGTCATTAATGGGCTTTCTAGCTTTGTTTTTTCTATCAGAAATATTTTCTAGTCTTGATGTACTTTTGATTCCGACTGCTGTAATTTTGTACAGCGACGTGTTTGTCCGCATGAAGTTGTCGAAATCCGGTTTTTCCAGGCGCACACGTCGTGACTTTTACGCATGTACAGGAGTGTACAAGGGCTACTGTTTTCTGAAGTCATTTCAACAACACACATGTAACTTTTGTAAAAATTAAAGCAAACAATTGAATGTTGTCTTTTTGTTATCACCAAATGTGTTTTTCCTTCACATTCTAACTTCTGAATGAAAAAGAATAATTATAGGAAGATTTATTCAACACATTAACATCGTTCTTTGTCTGTTTTAGTGGAAATAAATTGACATATATTTACTTACCGGCCTTTTTGTCACAATTCGTAGTTTCGTATCATCACCGATAGATGTCTCAGAGGACACTTCCGTTTTGTGACGTCATCGCAACCGAGCATTGTGGGTAATGCTATGTTGCTTAAGTGTTGTGCTAATTTAACGATAGCATAACATTAAGGTAAACATCCAAAATGGAGTTTCGACAAATATTACATCAACCTCGTTTAATCTTTGAAATATATCACAATTTTACAATTTAGTCCACAATAGCGGAGACGAATGAATATCATATTATACAGTCACAATTAATCTGAATGTATTAGACGTTTTATCATATATATATTAAAAAGTAATTGAACTATATGTATATACACACAATGTCCATATAAACAAACATGTTTCAATGTAATGTGTACCATATTTAATGCAATTATATGTACTTGGAAGTTCATTTATTAGTCGTGTTGTATAACCGTCTTTCATTTCAAAGTCAATACTTGGTTTTAACAAAACTATTAATTGTAAAAATGATTTCATCCCGTGAATGAGTCACAGAGACTTCAACGTACAAAATGAACGCGACTCACAGATCTCAAGTGCTGACACAACTTTATTTCAGGAAGTGAAAAAGGGACTAAATCTACAGCAGTGTCCAGCATACAGTGCACAAGATGGTAACAAGCAGTCCTTCAAGTTCGTGCGTTTCCATTTTTACTGTAGAACCGATGGCAGGAAACAAGTCCTGTTTGAAACCCTTCCAGCCATGGTTCAAACTAGCCCGGAAAATAAAAAGAAGAAATGAAAAAATACACTAAACATGTTTGATCTTGATGTAATGCAGAGAAAACATCTTAAACCATGACTTAAAAAAAATAAGTGTTTTTAATGATCAGTAACTTTTAAAAAAGAAGGAGAAACAGAAATAAATGCAACAGAGGCGTACATTCAAACACACCGTTGTGCTGGAGTTGATGTACAGTCGACACTCGAGAAAAGATACACGAATAAATATATTGTTGGAATTTCATTTGCTGCTCTTCGTGCCGTTTTTGCCGCCGAAGTCAAGAGGGGCGAAATCAGGGCGTCTCACCTCCAGAGAATGTTTAAAATCACCGACCAAACTTCACAAAACACACACCCGAGTGTGCCAGGACACTTCCTTCTCCACGGACATGGCCGTTAAAGAAAATACAGTTTTGACACCGACTCAAAGAAAGACAACGCTAGCTGGCTCTTTGTAAGCAAACCACGTGACCACGCTAGTATTTTCTTTAAACTCGGAACTATGAATCCTCTCGCAGAAGAGAAGCAGATGGCTGTAGAAGGTGGGACGACAAGAAACATCTTAAAAAGAAAGCGAGGACCACTTAGTGGCAGCTTTTTTTTTTCCCCACCAGAATATACAAAGACGGCGGCCATCGCGCACCAGTCGTCTTCTCCTGCGACTTTTCCAGGTGAGGCAACAAAAAATAAGCGAGTCCCATTTGTGGAGGAGGTCGGAGAGAGAAGCCTCTGCTACAAGGAAACCGTCACAGGATTAAAACAACCGTTCCGGTTGTAGAACTTTGAGAAGGCCTCGTCGAGAACAGAAGCAAGTCGAGGCTGGTCGCCCTGGAAATGAACAACGAAGAGGTCAAGAGTGATGCCAGTGTAGGTGTAGGTTAGAAAACCATGACATTCCTTTCACAACAAAATATGGGTTTAAGGTTGTGTTAAGATTTATAATCAGTGAGATGACCTTGAACACACTGACCTCGCTGATGAAGCCCAACTGGACCAGCTCCACTGCCAGCTCCTGCACGTTCTCGTCTGCACACAAATCACATTTTAGACTCCGATGATGACACATGACAAGCAGAGGTCACGACCTTTTAGAGCACTTTTATAAACAAACAAACTGGTTTCATTTAACAGTTCAAATGTTGAAACATTGTATTTGATTTTTATTGAAATTCTTTTTTTTTCCATCATTTTACAATTGAATCCAATAATTTGTATATTGTAAGGTTGAATTAGATTTTTATATATAATGGATTTGAAAATATAAATATTTTCAGAGAGTTTGATATTCTTACATTAATCTTTCAAAATTAAAATTTTTAATTTCAATATTCTGTAATTTGTAGACTTTTAAGTTCAATATAAAAATGATTATAGTGCCAGATAATACTGACAGTGAAAACCTGAACCACTAGATCAAGCTTTAGGACAATAAAGGTGTTAGTATTATACACAAAGTTTTTACATTTAATTTGAAGAAAAACAAAACTTTAAATTCACAAAAATGTTTTTTATTTTATTTTTGGAAATATCAAACTTCTGGTTAAAAATATATTTCATTTAAAAATATTAATCAAATTTAATTATACAAAACATTTTTAAATTTTCAATACAGAAATTATTCAATTATTATTGGTTAAAAACAATTTGAATAACAAATTCAAAGTTTGAACATTTTTTAAATTCTTAATATTTTCTGATGAATTAAAAAGACGACTCACTCGGTAACAAGTCGCAGCTCAAGTGTCTGTTGAGTTTGTCCTCCAGCTTCAGCAACAAGGTCAACTTAAAGCAAAAAGATAAAACATTTGAAATACACTCACATGATCGATCAATACGTCCTGCTGTGAGACTTACATGATGTTTGGAACCTTCATCCACGGGCTCGATATTGCACTGCATCTGGATCACCTGACACACAGCAGGGGAAAACATTTGGCTCATGAGCAAGTCATTAGTCAGCTGAGAGGGAATTTTAGTGCCTCCGTCACGCCTCCTACCTTCCTGGTCTCAATTTCCGCTGGCTCAGGAGTCGGGGTCTTGACTGACGGGGGCACTATCGGTGACTTGACCGCCTCCTGCTGGGGCTGCTGGGGACACGGCATCCCGAAAGCTGTCAGAGGATAAATTCCATTTCTGGGGGAAAGAGAAGAGATTTAAACTCGGATCAGAATCAACTTTATGGAGCTGGGAATTCTCACATGTTATTAGTCAAGTATATTCATCTATATGTAATTTAATAATACATTATTTTGAACCTATAGTTTTAATTTATTTCATTAAATATCAGATTTTAGAGGCAATTACAAATGTAACATTTTCTATTTTGTTACTATTTGTTACTTTATATGAATTTATTTAACACATTTTATATTACATTTTTTGTATTTTATTCTATTTGATATCTTCATTTTTAATGTTATTTACTACTTTACCGCATATGAATAATTATATGCAGTATTTCAACAAAGCTAAATAATGCAGTTAGAAATATTGATTTCTTTAAATATTATGTTAATAAATTACGTGTTTTTTCATTTAAATGTTAATAATTTACATCATTTTTTGCAGTCTTGATGAAAACCATTTCACTTTTAATGGGAAATGTTTCTAATTTTAATCATTTGATGGCTCGTTGAAGCTCTGAGAAACTCTTCACCTCACGTCCTCCAGGAACTTGTCCAGCTCCAGGGCAGGAAACTGCGACAACCTGCAGGAAACAGAAGAATCCACCATTAATCACTGTAAAGCTACAACAACAAAGACTGTTTTAATCACTTTAGGGGAGAATTTGTCACATTCCTGACACATGCCTGACCCTAAAAATGAATACAAGTGGATCATGTTTGAAATAAAGGAACTCACTTCATCAGAACTCCTTCTTTAGCTTCAACGATCACCAGATTTGGATCCATGTTCTTGGTCATCTCCTCTAAAGCGTTTTCAGGAATCATATCTGTGCGGAGGAGACATGAGCGAGCTGCCAGCGCAGCAGATGCATCTTAAACTCACGCTGGTGGCTGACGATGCAGTGAGCGGCCAGCAGCTTCAGTAACGGCACTTCGAACAAGGCCTGGTGGAACAGCAGCTCTTTGGCTGTGGGTCGTTTACTCGGGTCCACCTCCAGACACTTCTGGATGAACTCCTGGAGCGGGGACCAGAATGGAAAATCTGATTGAGATCGAGCGCGACCATGGACTAGGAATCTCCTGCTTACCCGTTGTAACGGATCCTCCAGGGACTGAATGGCATTGTTGATGGCTTCCTGTGACACGTAAGATGAATCTCCGTTGCTCTGGATCTCCAACACGGCCATCTGAGGAGCATCGGAAAAAATTCATCAAAAAAAACATAATTTCCAGCCCGAAAAAAATAGTGTTTTTTCATCACATTGTTTCTTTAATCTGCTTGTACTTTCTAAGCAAGTGTTGCCATCTTTGTAGGAACAAAATGGTTCTTCTCAAACTACAACCTGACTTTCTTCGGTGGAACGTAAAACGACCTCTAACTGACCTCTAAGGCGCACATTCCGAAGGAATAGATATCCACGGCTGTGGTGACGTTGGCGACGGCTGGAGCACAGGAGATAAAAAAAAAAGATTTAAAATCACGGCGAGAGTAGAAAGGTCCACCGAAGCTCACCTCCATATTCTGGAGCGAAGAAGTGAAGACTCTTCTGCTCCTCCCGACATGTCTTCACGTGGTTGTTGATGGTGTCCGGAGCCACTGGATTATCAGGAGGTTGATTACCAGAGGAATCAAAATGTAAATTTTCTATATCAGTGGCTTTTTTTTTCTTTTACCTGAGCCGATCTTGATCAGGCCGTTGTGCTGGATGAAGATGGTGTCACAGGTGAGGTTTCCATGAATGATCGGAGGTTCACACAAGTGCAAGTAGCTGTAAAAAGAACAGACTCTAGTTGTTACTTAAACACATGAATGTACCAAGAGGAGATCAGCTGTTCCACCGACCTGAGGGCCGACAGGATCTGTGTGCACCAGCGCTTCCACGCCTGAGAGAAGACAGAAGTCGCAGTGTTAGCGTTTCTGTACACATGAAATCATCAAGTAAGTTTCACACCTTCTCATTCATGGTCTTGTGGTTTTTCTTGGTCTTCTTAAGAAACTGTTTGAGGCTTCCAGAGGACATGTACTCAGTGATGAAAATCACCTGCACACAGTAACGCACGTTAGTTGGGGTTAAAAAACAAAAAAACAACTGTAAAATTATAAAATTAAGATGTGGTTGTACCCGGGCTCGGTTCTCTTTGACATCGGCCCAGTACTTGTGGAACTTGACAATGTTCAAATGCTCCAGTTGGATCAAATTGTCAAACACCGCCTTCACTTTTTCCTGGAGACACCATGAAGACACGTTCAGTGAGGATAACATGTTGTTAGAGAAAAACACACACACACACACACACACACACACACACACACACACACGCACGATATTTATTTCTGTCTCAAGCCAAGTCAAAATCTCCCTTTGTGTCCCACTAATGTATATAACTTTAGATGAAGCTTCATTTATTTATAGAAAGAAGCGCAAAATGTAAATCCTCCTCACATAGATTCTTCATCTATCTATATACATCTATCTATCTATCTATCTATCTATCTATCTATCTATCTACATCTATCTATCATGCTAGTGGCAGAAATGAAAACATTTTTAAAACTGGCAACGACCAAGGACTTTAAATCAAAAGTGTTTTATATATATGTATATATATATATATATATATACATATATATATATGCAGTATATATACACAAACACCTTTTTAAACTTGGTAAAGGATAAAAAAAAACATTTATTAAAACAAAGAAATTGTCACTTGTATTGTTTTGTTTTATGCATCTTAATAACGCAAAGATTTCTCAATCTATTTAGGCGTCGTAATGTTGATGATTTCATTCAGTATACAACGCTGCACTTTCACCCTTCATAACAGCGCTTTGTTAAAGAGCACCAGCTGAAAAACACTAAATCACACACTGATTTGATTTATTATGCAATGCTCTGGCTCTTAAACTGATTTAAGATTTGAGAGAAAATTTGCAGGCAATTGGTGCTTAAGGGAATAATGAGAAGCATGTTGTTACCAGTAGCAACGGACAAACAAGAGCTTAATGTTCAGCCCACACAACTTCACTAACAACATGAGCATGAAATGTTCTTTGCTCCAAAGTCCAACTACTTTCTTAAGCAGCTTATAGTCAAAGAAACTGAATATTTGAAGGACACGTTCAAAACAAAACACTAAATAAACATGTATTCAATCATAGATGTGGAGTCCAAAGGAAAATATGATGATTAATTGTTTAAGTATAGCAAAGTGTGTGACCAGAAACATTTAAATGCTTTAAGAATAATTTACAAACAAACTATGACTCATTTATGGAAGCACTTGTTCAATGTGAGCGGAGAATAGTGGGCGTCACTGTACAAAACACATGATTTTTAATATGACGGATGGAAACCAACTCACCTCCTGCAGTTTGAAATTTTTCCTTTCAGAGAACATGACCTCATTCCACACCACCTCCACACCTTCCTCCGTATCCATGGCCAAGTAAGCATTATCGATGCCAGGGACATTTCTCTGATTCACCTACAAAACAAAAACAAGCTCTCTTTATACTCGTCTGCCTCCAGAGAGAACCGAATAAACATGCGTTTACCTCTTCTCTACGCTTCTGCCAGCGTCCACATGGGCTCTCCTCCAGGATCTCGGACTCATCCTCACTCTCCTCTTCCTCATCCTCGGTGGCAGCGGTGGCGGGAGGCTGGGTCACCATTGACACTGGAGGAGACACCGACGACACTCCTGCACCCGCGGGAGCAGCAGCCGCAGACTCCAGCTTCACTTCCTGGGCCGTATCTGAGGCCTGCTTGTTCTCTCCCTCAGACATCTGCAGAATATCAGGGTCAAAATGAGGTGCAAAACAGTGCTCGAGGTCACAGTGGAAGGAATTTGGGTTTGTGCAACTATGAGTATGAGGTCACAAAGAAAAGTGTTGTACAATGTTGGCACTTTTTTATTTTACATAGAAGATTTATTTCTGGTAAATAAAAAATAACCATTGTTAAAAAATTCAATGTAATTTTTGCAAATGCACAAATCATGATCTTGCACGCTTTTGCTCCACCTTGTCTGAGGGGTGCAAAACTAACATGAGCACTTGTAGACCACGTCCCTGCTTCAAACAGCTGCCTTATTTACAAAAGAAAGAAGAAGAAATACACACACACAATGATAAAAACCAGAGGGCTGTAACACTAGCTAATAACCAAGTGTGTTTGCTTTCAGGTTTATTTCGCAAAAGTCTCCTGACTCGAATGTTAAATAAAGTCTTCCTCTCCAAAGTGCCATGAGTCTCTCATCATGACGATGAATTAAGTACATTAGAATAGAATAGAATAGAAAAGCTTTATTCATCCCCAGAGGGGAAACACACTTTCACAACAGCGCAGTTGGAAAAAAAAAATAAAGTGCAAGGAAAAAGAAATTATAAAAGAGATAATACAAAAAAATAAATACAAAATAAAATAAAAATTATAAAGTTCACTCCTTCATAAATCTTGGCAAACGACGAAGACCATTATGACGTAATAAAGGCTTCACTCTTCTAACCAGCTGTAATCACGCCCGCTTTAGAGGCGTAGATGTCCGAGACTGACGACGCGTGGTGACAAACCTCGTCGTTTGACCAATCACAGCAGAGTGGGTGTGGTTGGAATATAGATTTTTCATCCAAAAAAAAGAAGAAAGAAAAGCAGTTTGAGTGGGCGGGGCTTAAGCACATTTCCTAAGGTGAATATTTTACTAAAAAAAGAGACTTTTGTACAAACAGACATGAGTACAACAGAGGTCCTGGATCAATTTAAGAAACACACAGCTCAACACATTAGTGTTATAAGAATTGAAGTGATCAGAATGTTTGTCCCTCACAAGTCGGTGCCTCGTGACTGATAAAACTTGTACATCATTACTGATACAACTTGTGCATCATGGCTGATGAAACCACATACCATGACGTTTAACCCACAAACTGTAGATGGTTCTTGTCTTGCTCCTGCCAACCGATGGTCAACCCCCGCCAGCGCGTGTGCCCTCTCTAAACAACGTTCATCGTATCTGTAAACCTGTTCCAGCCTGGTTGTGGCTGATGTAGCTGTGAAACTAAATAAAAAGATTGTTGGTTGTCACTGAGATTGTTTGTCTACGGTCTGAGTGTCTCCCCTCGCGAGTAACAAATTTTGACTCTGGTTGTTTTCACTCTGTCCAGGCATCGAGAACTTCACTAATTCTCCTAACAATTAGTAACCCTTTAAAGACACCCCAAATAATAATAATACTTATCTACAAACGTTGCATATACAGCTACTAACAGAAGTACAATGGTTTGTTAAAGCCAAACATACTCAATGTTGACCTGCAAAGAGTCTTGCTTTGCCCATTGCTTCAAGCACAAGCACTCTTGTTGGTCAAAGAGACTGACATTTTCAACGAAAACAAGTCTCACGACCCTTCAAGTGCAGTTTGCAAACCAATGTCTCCGGACAAGGAGGTGCAAACGCCAGAGCAACGCAGAGATAGCGTTTTTGTCACAAAAATATACATTTGAGAACCTGCAGGTGTATTTTCATATGCTGGAAAGAAATGGTGAACTACGTAAAAATAAATAAAAGTGCTCATCTCCTTGAACACAACTCTTCGTTTCTTCGGATTCATAGATTTATGGGGAAATTCCTCTGTGATGTTTTGCACCCAATTTACCTTCATATAAACTCGTCACGCCCAGAAGCCTTCTTTATCACAGGAATACCCCCGATTTATTGCGTTAATTCAGACTATTAATTCACGTTTATAGCATTGTTTGGTGTCGTTATATCCTCGAACAAACCTACCATGGCCGAGACTTTCGCAAAAGTTAGCGCAAAAAAGTACTTCTCAAGCAAACACACAGGAAATAAAGAAGAAAACATACGTGTTAAGAATGATGAGATTCTCGAAGTATTCTCCAGTTTAACTTATTTTTTCTCCACCAAACAAGATGCACTGGTGCTGGTGTGTCTTGGTTTGGGACTGGACCGCCCGAGTGTTGCAGTTATATTGCCTCCTCGTCCGTCGAACCACAGCGGACACGTCGATGTTTACGCCGCGGCTTCAGCTCACAGTCACGGTCGAGAAATGTCCAGGTTGTGCTAGCGCTAGCAGGCTAACTAGCAGCTAGCCGCAGCCAACCGAACGTAAGCGAAAAGCTGCACTTTACAGAGACAACTCTCCACGCATTATCTGACACACAGCGACAGTGTTTAATCAGAAAACAACGAGGGTTAAATGCGTCAAGTATGGTTATAAAAGGAGTCTGACTGGTTGTAGCTACGTTAGCGGCTAGCCTGTCGTGATGGCGACAAGTTCCAGATGAACACTGAGGGAGAGGAACGTCAAGGCCTTCAAGGGGTTGCCAGACTCTGGCCACAGAGCAAAACAATCCCCCCTTTTCAAAAAGACCAATTTGGAATAAATCGTCTCTTAAATATCTTGATTATTTAGTAAAAATGTTGTTCATATTTAAGTCTTTTAGAAAAACATAAATTAAATAAATCTTATTTTAATTAATTATTTAGTGAAACATCTATTTGATATGTTTATATTTTTACAAAGACACATTGTACTGTATTACACTATATTTTCTTGATAAGAAAGACCTACCAAAGCCAGACAGTAACTTTTATCGAATTGGTTATTCCTATGCAAGCCTTTGTTAAATCTTCACAGTATTATTACATTTGTGTTCCGGGTGAAATAATATATTTTTAAGTGATTTATTCAAACTTTCATGTATCATAAATATACGGGAACATGAATAAAATTGATAGATTGAGAATGTACGGGTTCTTAATATAAAGCTTACATCCATGACACTGCATTTTAAAGATTTATTTATATACATTTCTAATTTTTCTGGTGTGTTTTTATTTTTTTTTATATACATCAGCTACATATTTTAAACTTGAACACAAATATTTCATTGAATTTAAACTCTTTAAATAGTACACGGTGTTTAATTCTGTCATATACTTCAATTGCAATACATTATAACTGGCGTAGTTTACTTTAATTTAGTTGGATTGGATTGAAGCTTTTTAAGTAAATATGTTTTTTAAATAAAGGTTTATTTACCAAAGTATGAATCAATATAACTTTATGCCAGAAGACTTAATGAAAGGAAGGGATAAGTACTAGGATGCATTGACTAGTTCACTAGGTTAACCCATTTACAAATAAATGAATACATTGAAACTCTGACCTACACTGTGATCAGAAAACATTGGTGGTGTTTAAGGACCTCTCGGAGAAGCCTCCTCCCCTTCTTTAAAAGTCTCTATATTTAGATCCAGCAACAGGGACCCAACAGGGTCCACGAGTGGTCCGTCCTCACAGATGACATGTCGCCTCTTCATGACCGCGGCTGCTAATAAAGGAACGAGAAGTGATAACTGTCGCTGCGCTACGAGAGCGGAACTGTCTTGTTGCAAGATCTGTTGACGCAATCGCCAGAGAACCACAGAGATTTAAACTTCTTAAGGTTTTGATAAAGGGTTATTTTTTCAGGATGGATGACCAGAAGCAAAGACAGCCTCTCGTGGAAGTCGCTGAGAAGAAAGTGCTCTTTGAAAGCGAAGCATCGTCGGGGCCGGACGAGAAGTCGGACTACCCTCCCTCCGGGGCTAACTCCATCTATTCTGCCATCTTGAGCAGAAACGAGGCCGTGAAGGACGCCAAGCGTCTCAAGACCTTTTTGGAGCTTCGGGACAAATATGTGAAGAAAAAGGTCATATTCGAGGATCCTCTCTTCCCTGCCGATGACTCCTCTCTGTTCTATAGTCAGAAAACCCCCATGAAGTTCGAGTGGAAACGTCCCTCGGTGAGTTCCAATCTCTGTCTTTCTCATCACTTCCTTCTCAACAGATGGTTGTGGTGTCATGTTGGGGTTTGGCGGGAATATCTCTGGGTTAGCGCCTCAGACAGCTGACTCACACTGGACTCTGACGGAACCTTTAGTTGCACTGCACGGTGAACCTCTTGGTCATGTGTCAACGTTCAGAATTCGATACCTCTGGTTTGCCAGACCACAGGAGCTGTTATTCATTAGGCGGCACCGGGAAGTATTCTCTGGCAAGAGACGAAGATCAACATTCAGTGACACTAATCCAAGTCATTTCTTCAATGCCTGGTATTGCTCTCCGGGTCTGAGGATGTTTTCCATTGTTTCACTGCTTTGGTTCTGATCCAATAACTAAATATAAATCGACAAGTTTAAGAAACCCTTAACACTTTATTGACAAATAAACAGTTGGGATAGTAAGTGAAGCTTCTTAGTATCACATACAAGGAAGAGGAGGTCCTGGGGCGGGCCCGGGTTCATCAGGTCACCCTGCTGTTATTGGATAATCCTGGAATATTTATGGCATAACTGAAGAAGTGCTTTAGTCCATGTTTCTGTAACAACTTCTTTAGCAGGTTTACTCTGTCTCTTAGTTAAGGTTGAAAATAGGACAACCATCTGGATCCACAAGTATTTTGAAG
The DNA here is from genome assembly GCF_982586985.1 of Callionymus lyra. Lineage (NCBI taxonomy): Eukaryota > Metazoa > Chordata > Actinopteri > Syngnathiformes > Callionymidae > Callionymus > Callionymus lyra. The sequence continues at coordinate 11,190,583 of NC_141830.1, forward strand.
TATTTGTCATTCTCTACGTTTCTGATGGTGTTGTGAGCGAGTTCTGGAACGCTACTGCCACCTACCATCCCATGGAGCTCATTGCTATCTGTGGTACTTCAAGTGCTAAAAAAGGCATTCATTGATACAGCTAAATACAAAGGGGAACAATATTGATTTGAAAATAAATCACAAACTTTTGCCAACAATGAACTATCAACTTTAATACAGACATTAGTAACAGACAAAGCAGGTTTTTGGTGGACAGACCATGTTTTAACTCCAAGAGTTTCCTCAAGTTGGAATCAGAACATTACTAACCACATAACTAACACTCCCTTTCTCCAATCATCAATTTTTCAAACTGAAAATATCTTTTTTTCTGCGTCTATCCTTTGATCCTCTGAGAGCTAAGAGACGATGTTAAATCTCTAGTCCTCCGCTGATTCAACACATCTTCACTCGTTCACAGAAGTACCGGGTCAGGACCTTCTGCAGCTGCTACTCATAAGTATTTAGTGTATTCAGGAGGCGGGTCACACGGGTTTACCTCCGTGGAGAAAGTGCAACATACTAAAGGTCTACATTGCACTGGTCCAAACGTGCAGGTCTAGTATCCACCTGAGACCTGGAGTGGAGCAGCTGCCTCTGTGTTTGAAATGAATATCTGTAGCTAAAGACTCGCCCTTGACGTACACTTGTCTGTCGATCGCTTCAATTTAATCAGTTTAGATTCACATGAAAACCTGCACATCCTCTGATGCAGATTCAATATGGCGTCAGTTGTTTGTTTCTTTATTATTCAATAAAAATAAAGTTGCTTCAATTGTGCCATTAACATCAAGTTTCTTGATTAAAAAAAAGTTTTCCGCCATGAGAAAAACTTATTATAACTAATGATCTGCTGGTGAAGCGTCACGAAACAGTGTCATGTTGTTTAGAGGTCAGTAGGTGGCGCCATCAGTTTAAAACTGATGTGATGTTTCATTAGAACAGTTGTTCAAAACAAGGAAAATAGTGCAGAGACCGCCATCTAGTGGACTCTTAAAGAAGTTCTTCTTCATGAAGCTTCATCAGACCATCACTAGTTATGACCCTTTTTTAAAAAAGAATATATAAAAAATATATTCTTTGTTTAATGTATTCTTTTTTGTGTCTGGGCCATATTATGGGAGGCACATATGTGTCTTAATTATTTAATCCAAGAAAAAAGGAAAATCGTTTATTTTAAATAAAAGTGAATAATATTTATTTTTTGAATTGAAGTGTAAATCGTTCTTTATTTAATTACATTTTTATTGAAGTGAAAAACGTTTTTAATAGTATTTTTTAGTTGACATGCAAAAGCATTGAAGGTTTTATTTATTTATATAAAAACAGTTTTGAAGTGGGTATTTTATTTAAATTTAAAAAAAAGTTAGTAAGTTTTCATTGAAGTAAACATTTTTTTACAAGGGTTTTGTTAGGGGTTTCTGTGTTCCGATGAACCGGCCCCTCCCCAGCCTCGTACGTGGTGGTGGAATGAAGGAAAGACATTGATGAGTTTAAGAAAAATGCTTGTTTAGTGAATTATGCAAAAGTCAGAGACAAACTTACGTGAACACGGGCGCTAGCAAGCAGAGAGATTTATCGCAGACGTCTTCGAATGCCAGAACGCAAAGATCAGACAAAATGGTGGATCTTTATAGTAGAATATTCAGGTTAACGCCTCTAGTCAAATGTGAATGTAGGATTGGTCAGTGACTGTAAACACTTGATTCACTTGAAACTTACCAAAGGTTTGTTGTCTTCTAGAGAGAATCTGTTCTCAAACAGGTTCACACTGACTTCTTGGAGTCTGGGATTGTTTAATCTTTCTGTGTGTGTGAGGGTTTGTGACCTCGGCCTTGTGTTGCAGTGAGTGAATGCAATGCAAGAATAGGATTATTTAATATGAATTAAATATGAAAGATTATCAGTTAATCAAGTGACTATTTGAAATGTGTGTTAAATCTAGATGATTGATTACAGTAAAGTTGTCATATCCTTACAGTTTATTGAAGTAATTTTTTTTTTTTATTGTTTGTTTATTTAAGTGAAAATCGTTCTTAAGTATTTTTTTTTATTAAAGTGAAATAGTTTAAAAAAATGTTTTTAAACTAAGGTGAAAATAGTTTTGAAGTCATTTCTTTTTAATAAAGTTAAAATAGTTCTGCATTCATTTTTTTATTGACGTGAAAATCGTTTTTTGAAGTTGTTTCTTTTCTTAAATTGAATAATATAACAACGACACAAATCTGTTATAACAAAAATGGTCTGAGAAGAAGCTAAAGGTTTAGAATGGACGCCAGGAAGTGGTTCAAACAAACTAATAGTGACTGATTTGCTTAGAATTTATATCAGAAATACAATCTCAAACTGCTATAATGTACTTTTATGACAAAAACAAGTGAAAATAATCACATAATTGATAAAAAATCCCAACATTAACTTTACCTTTAAAAAGCAAGAATAAGTCCTGAAGTCTTGTTTCCTCTCTGTGGCAGGAAATCTGTGAAAACCCTGAGTTCATCATCGACGGGGCGAGCAGGACGGACATCTGCCAGGGAGAGTTAGGTAACACTTCAACCACTTGTGTCTCATATTAATGGAGTCAGAGGTTTAGGTTGAACTCTCAGTGAGAGTCAAAGTCGTCCTCCATCATCGACACATGCCTGCAGAGGCAGCTGTGCCTCTCTAAGCTTCGGCCCGTCACTCTTGGAGTGACACGCTCAGATAAAGAGTGATCTGTTGGCAGGTGACTGTTGGCTGCTGGCCGCCATCGCCTGTCTCACTCTCAACGAGAAGCTGCTCTACAGAGTGATTCCTCCGGACCAGAGCTTCACGGAAAACTACGCCGGGATCTTCCACTTCCAGGTCTAGAAAGTTCCTCTCTGTTGTGACATCAAAGTCACAAGAAAGTACAAAATAAAAACACGTCATAGAATCAATAACTATACACTGGTTTATGGAGTTTATGGAAGTAAATCAGTGCCATCAGAATATTGAACAGATGAATTTAACATTTAAATTTTAGCTTTTTAATTAATATGTTGTTGTTTTTTAAGCATTGAATTATTATATTTTTGAAAAATTGAATTAAAAAATGTATATATTTAAAGGTTTAATTCGTTTTTTGTTGTTTGTTATTCATTCTTTGTTTATTTAAATTAATATTACTTAAATTAATATTTTCTTTTACTCATAGACTTCGATATTCTGATTCCAATAATCTATTTTTTTCCCCCAATTTAATATAAAAATATTGGTATAATAGTGCTACCATGAAAGTTCGAACAAGTAGCACAATATTATTTTGGTATCGTCTGGTGGCGCGAATATATAGAAAATATGATATATATTAAATTTCGAACATGTATTTTTGGATTAGGATATACAACTGTGTAAACAAAAAAATAACCATTTTAAACAAGACACATTTAACCTTTAAATATACATATTATTAAATTAAAATTACTCAAAACAAATCCAATATTCCATTCAATATACAAATTACTGAATAAATTGAAAAAAAAAAAAAAATTTTTAATTCTTACACCAACAATATTTCTATAGAAAAATTCAATGTTAAATGTAACCATTCAATATCCTGATGACACTGATATACTTCATTAGACATTTTAAGATTTATTTACAACACCAGTAAGTTTGTGTGTGTCTGCTTCACTTCAGTTCTGGAGGTACGGCGAGTGGGTCGACGTGATCGTGGACGACCGCATCCCGACCTGCAACAACCGTCTGGTCTTCACCAAATCTTTCCGAAAGAACGAGTTCTGGAGCGCGCTACTCGAAAAAGCCTACGCTAAGTAAGACTTGTGATGTCGGACAGAGGGACACGTCAGGCTACGAATGAATGTTGAATTTAGAAATAATCCACGGATTCTCCAGAAACAAACTTTTAACCAAAGGAAAAATACAAAACTGAAACCTCAGACAGAAGACAGTTAAATAATTGAAACATCTTTGTCGCCTTAAGTCTGGTTGAACTAACCCTCAGGTCACCGGCTTGTGTCTCAGGTTGCACGGCTCTTACGAGGCTCTGAAAGGCGGGAACACACTGGACGCCATGGAGGACTTCACCGGAGGAGTCACCGAGTTCTTTGAGTTGTCGGAGGCGCCGACTGATCTTTACAGTATCATGAAGAAAGCTCTGGAGAGAGGATCGTTGATGGGCTGCTCTATCGACGTGAGGACAGACAATATCAGGCCCAGATATATGAATGAAATAACTTGGGTTACAGACAAGAAGCACTTTAGATAAGCGAAGTCCAGACATCAAGCTGCTGGAGTCGACTGTATCCTCTCATCCTCAGTCATCGCCGGGATCTTATTGTTCCTTTGGCTCGTAACGACTGCCATCTAGAGGCCGTACATTAATTTGCAACACATTTTCTGAATTATTGTATTTTATACAGACTTTATTGAAATATCAACAATGAAAATAACTATTATAAAATACTAAATATGATTTACATACTAAATAAGTTTTTTTTTAAATTTCTGTTGGTATTGTGAAAAAAATATAGCAATAATAAGTGTATCTATATTTTCTTACAGTCCTAGTAGCTATTATCAACTAGCTAATCTCATCTTAAAACTTCATTAACTTTTCATTTTTAAGTTAAAAAATAAATAAAATTCGAAATGTAGTTTCTATATCACTCTAATACCAAAAATAAAAAAAAACTGTATCGGAACTTACAAAGGTTTAAATGATCTCAAATTTTTCTATAATGTCACTTACAAAACAGTGTCTTTGTAACAGCCAGTACGTAAGCATTACAGGATGGTATCAGAATCAAAACATGATGCAAACACAACACAGGAATTTTCATGTTGAAAGTACAGAATAGAATGAATGGAATAAATGTAAAAAATAAATAATTAAAATAAGATTAGTGATATAAAATACAATACAATAAAATAAGCAACTTGTTTAAGAAGCTCAGGATAAACAAGTTGCAATGAAATAAAAAATAACTAATTCAATGAAATTAAAATGTTTATCAAATGTACCAACCTCTTATACTATAATAATTGTATCACTGCTGGTGTTTTCATCGCTGCATGTCCAGGAAAGGAAAGTGTGGAGTGAAAACCGAGTAAACATTGAGCGATAATAACTAAGTTTATGTTTGGTGGAAACCTTAAGATACCCTAATGGGTTTGGGAAACTGCAACGAAGATATAGCAGCAAAAAAACAGCTCTGTGCTTCAGAAAGATTTCGGACAGACATGAAATCTCTGTGTTCTTCTTTCTCACCTATACAAGTAAAACCAGATCAGATTTTATTCTTTGTTTAAGTGAAAGTGTTCAGTTAGATTCCTAACCTGTCCGCTGTGAGGAAACATAAACAAGTGTTTACTTGTTGTTTTAGGTTCAATCCGCCAGTGAAATGGAGTCGCGGACGGATCAGGGTCTGATCCGGGGTCACGCCTACTCGGTCATCGGCCTGGCGGAGGTGCCACACCAGATTCATGGATTGATTTGAATGAGAACACAAACATTTTGTTCTTCATAGTGTGACCAGGTGGACAAGGACAGCAAAATCTCTCTGATCCGCCTGCGTAACCCCTGGGGCTGGGTGCTCTGGAAGGGTCCCTGGAGCCCCAAGTGAGTTGGACCCCAAGAAAAGCAGCTCTTTAAAAAATGAAGCCTAACGTTTTCTCCATCTCCTCCAGCTCCAAGGAGTGGTCGACCATTTCTGTGGCCGACAAGGACAACCTGAAGAAGATCACCGTGGAGACGAGCGAGTTCTGGTGAGTCTGGTACTGTGAGCTGGAGGCTGGTATGATTCATTTTGGACCTCGCTCAGGATGGCCTTCGACGAGTTCAAGAGGAACTTCACCAAGCTGGAGATGTGTAACCTGACGCCCGACACCCTGCAGGGCGACGAGAGACACAGCTGGACGGTGTCGGTCAATGAGGGTCGCTGGGTCAGAGGGAGCTCTGCTGGAGGCTGCAGGAACTATCCAGGTTTGACGTGTGTTGTCCAGAGCCTTGTTTATCATCTCAGATCTAGAAGTTGTATGGAAGTATATCAGTGATCAAAATAATGTTTAATGAACTTTTGTTTGTTTCTTTGATCTAATTTAATTCAATCCTTTCTATATTGAATTTCCTTTGGTTTGTTTTTTATTAAATAATAGAATTTAATATTGCAATGTTATCAATATTTACTAAATAATTCATTTTAAAAATAGATTATTTTCCAAATATATGCCTTTTGTTACATATAGAGTTTGATATTCTAATTTGAATAATTCAAATATATTTACTATATTATATTTCAATTTACTTTTTCAATTCATAGCCTTTTAAATCCAATATAAAAATGTTGGCATCATAGTGACAACAAATAATATCAAAAGAGTACGAAGTATATTTATGTCGTATAAATATTTTTACATTGAATTTAAAAGGCTACATATTAAAAATACCGAATTTAGACAGTTGTTTTTTAATTATTGGAATTATAACACACAAAATCTATGTGTAAAAAAAACATTTTGTAAAAACAACATATTTAATAAATAAATTATTGAACTAAATTACTACTATTCAGTCTTAAATATAGAAAAGCTTGAATTTAATTATTCATTAAAAAATAATTAAAAAAAACAAAACAACAGCATTTCAATAATAAATTGAAATTCAACTTTAGATTTCCTTTAGTTTGATATAGTAATTCCAATAAATCAATGGTACATTTTCTAAATACAGAATTCTTTATATATATAATTTTATCTATCAGTGACACCAGAGCATACCAGAACAGTATCTCGCTACTTGATAGAACTTTCAGCCAATCCTAGTGGTGTTGTTATATCTACAATTTATATTAAATTGGAATCATAATATCAAACTCTATGTGTAAAAAAATATTTGTTTCCTAAAACAAAAGTATAATTTATTCAACCTTTAAATAAATAAAAATTGAATTAAATTATTCCCAAACAAGTATCAAACGCTTAAAAAACACAAAATTTAAATAAAACACTTAAAAGTTGCAACATTTAAATTGTTAAATTCAACCATTCAATTATTTGATTTACTTCTACTAAGAACATTAATTTCAAAAATGCAATATATTTCAGAGAAATACTGCACTTACGTATTTCTAAAGTAACAAATACTTTTAAATTGTGTTTTCCAGAAACGTTCTGGACCAACCCTCAGTACCGCCTGGAGTTGTACGAGCAGGACGACGACACAAACGGAGGGAAGGCGGCGTGCACGGTGGTGGTGGCTCTGATGCAGAAGGGCCGACGGATGCAGCGGCACCAGGGGGCCAAGTTCCTCACCATCGGCTTCTGCATTTACGAGGTGCTGATCACGTGATCCTCGGACGGTGTCACGGTCGCTGGTGTCTGACGTAGATTTTTTTTTGTCTTCGCAGGTGCCAAAGGAGGTGCGTTCAGGTGCACACTTTCATGAGCTCACCATTAGATTAGATCTAGATTCACAGCATGATGTCACTGTTGCTATAGTAACAGAAGGTAGACCTTGTAGGAGCCTAGGTCTCAAGCAGTAAAACTTTGTTTTTTCAATTCAAACGTTTTTTATACACAGAGTTTAATATTCTAATTCCAAAAGTTAAAAAATCAGTTTTCTAAATTCAATATTTTAAAATTCATAGTACTTTAAATTCAATACACAAATGTTGGTATAACAGTGCAATCTTACCAGACCAATCCAATCGAGCACAGAGCCACTCGCTCTAACTTTTAAAGTTCCATCAAGTACTCTTTTGGTCTGGTGGCACTATCTTGACATAGAGTACATTTCTCTATTTGATTTAAAATAACCTTTATTGAATCATCGTCGTTCACGCTCCCAGATGTGCGGACAGAACCAACACCTGCAGAAGGACGTCTTCTTGTACACGGCGTCCAAGGCCAAATGCAAAACCTACATCAACCTGCGCGAGGTGACGGAGAGATTCCGTCTGCCGCCCGGAGAGTACGTGATCCTTCCCACGACCTTTGAACCGCACCAGGAGGGAGAGTTCATCCTCAGGGTCTTCTCTGAGAAGGAGAGCACATCAGAGTGAGGATTTTTTTTTTAAAGGAGGAAACAGTTCCTGACGGTGTTTCGTTTTTTTGTCAAGGGAGGCCGAGAACACGATAGACTCGGATCAAACACGGGTGAGTTGCAATTATTTCCTTGATAACCAACAAAAAATTTACATTTTGACGAGTTTTGCAGCTGAAAATCTGATCTAATCTAACACAAAAGTAAATGGTGTATTAAAGTATTACCTGCAATGAATTAACTCTTTCTGTCATCTAAATTCACTTTTACTCGCTACAATCTATTTTATTTCACTGTGATCTCTTCTCATCTTCTTCACTTGTTATTAACACGTGGTTGTTCACTTCACCTTTTCATCTTCATCCTCCTCTTTATTGTTGGCCTTCAGCAAGACCACAAAAAGAGAAACAAGGTAACAACGCAGGGATGTCACGTACTAATATTAAAAACATAACGGACTTGTGGGTCTAACATGCTCGTCTCTCAGCCAATCGTCTTCGTCTCCGATCGAGCGCGAGCCAATAAGGAAATAGAACACGACGGCATCCGAGGCGACGCGAGGAAGAAACCCAAGGTAAGTCGGAGTCCAGATGGACTTGAAGACTTTCTTCAAATAGCTCATGGCGACCTCCTGACCGGTCATCATTTCTGCTCACTGACCACTGTGAAACACTATCTCCGCGGGTCAAATAGCAGGACAGGAAATAAAACAATTGACTCCGGAGCCAAGACAGATCAGGTGGCTCGGCTGCACCTGCTTCTCCCAAAGGTGTTGACCTCCATCCCATAATGTCTTTTTCTGATGTGATGATGTTTTCCTGCCCGAAATAACCATTGACCATTTATTGGTCTCTGACGACCCCGAAATACTTTGTCCATAAAAGGATTCTCTGACCAATAAATCATTAAAAAACAATGGAACTATTTCATATTTATAAAAGTTTTGTGGGAGCACCTACCTTACTCATGGTGCCACCGTTAAATGTAAAGTAAGTAAGTAAGTCATTTTTATTTGTATACTGCTTTTCCAGACCAGGGTCACAAAGCGCTTTAACAATCAAAACAATATTCAATAAAGTATATACTTTAAAGGTCAAGATAAAACTGATAACACAACAGGAGTTCCAGAATGTCCATTTTGCATTTCTGCACCAGCGCCCTACATATTGACTGCTCGTCTGTGGCTACAAAATAATTTTATAAAAATAACTGTATTTACATGCATTTAAATTTATTTCAGTGTATTCTATTATTTTTTCATTGCCCGACTATAGCAGTCACTCCTGGCCTCTCATGAGTCACTGCATTAAAGATCTTACCAACAATAAGAACATGTTCCACAGAGGCTCTTGTGTGTACATCGAGAAGCAAAAGCTCTACTCTGAGTCTCTAGCAGACGACAAGGCTCCTAACACTATAGTATGGAAGAATATCAGTGTCATCATAATAATGAATCGTTGAACTGAACATTTCAAATACTGAAATCAATTTTTGTCACTAGAGATGTTGATTTTTATTTTTTTTAAGGCATTGAATATTTTTCTTTTAAATAATTGAATTTTTGTTTGAAAGGTTAGTTTTGTTTTGCCACCATGTCTGGCTGAAAGTAATTTGGTAGTCTTTTGGTATTGTCTAGTAATAGTGGCAGTATTATACTAACATTGTATATTGAATTTTAAAGGCTACAAAAAAAAAGGTAAAATGTTACATTTAGAAAGATACGTTTTTCATTTTTGGAATAACAATAGCAAACACTAAAAAAAAAGATGTCTAATATTTAAAGATTCACATTTTTAAATTCAATATTCAATAAAATAAATTCCCTCTTTTTATGTGGAAATTATTGAATTATATCATCAATAAAATAATGAATACAAATTTGAATCCTGAAAAAAACAACATTTCAGCAAAATATTCAAAGTTTTAGTATTTTAAACGTTGAATTCAACTCTTCAATATTCACTCAAAACAATGGAAGACTCATTGTAGCAACTTTTGTCTTTGGTCCCTCAGAGAAAACTTTTGGAGCCAGAAGTAGAAACTGAGGAGGAAAAACAGTTCAGAGAGATATACAAAAAGATTGCTGGGGAGGTGAGTCTCTCAAAAATATACTTGTTTACTCTGTTGTACATGGAACTCATGCTCAACTCCACCCTTCAGGACATGCAAATCTGTGCCAACGAGCTGAAGAGAATCATGAAGAACGTTCTGGACAGACGTGAGTAAACAAATCAAACGACTGCTTCTGCACGACTGAAGACCCCGAGCTCCTCCTCAGACAGCGACATCAAGACGGACGGCTTCAGCCTGGAGACCTGCAGGAGCATGATCGCGCTGATGGATGTAAGGATTTCAAAGATACACGGTAAATGACCTCCGACCTGAACCATGTTCTTCCCGCTGCTTCCAGACCGACGGCACCGGCAAACTCAACCTGCAGGAGTTCAAGCACTTGTGGAAGAAGATCAAAGAGTGGCAGGTCAGAGCCGACCCTTGTAGCCTTTGATATCAAAGCATCTGCAGTGATAAGACGCCATCTTGTTTTCGCAGACAATTTTCAAACTGTACGATAAAGACAGATCCTGCTCCATCAGTAGTTTTGAAATGAGGAATGCTGTGAACGAGGCAGGTGTGTGATCAGAACTCGTATTATGAGCCGGTGTTATAGTTAAAAAAAACAACTAATACTCACTTTTTCTTAAAGGTTTCCACCTGAACAAGCAGCTTTATGACATCATCGCGATGAGATACGCAGATGAACATCTGATGATCGACTTCGACAGTTACATCTGCTGCTTCGTGAGGCTGGAGGGAATGTTCAGTGGGTGCAACGACATTTCTGGTGTTTATTTTTGGATTTGAAATATTGAACAAACTAATGGCTGGTTTTCTTAAAGGGGCGTTTAACGCTTTTGACAAAGACGGAGATGGCCTGATCAAGCTCAACGTCCTGGAGGTAAAGCATCTGCTATTCTTGGGTCAACATGTCTTATGTCATCACGACCCTACCTGCACTCTCTTCCTCGCCTTTTCTCATCTGACTTTCATTCTTCTCAAGCTTCCCCATGTATTTTTTACTCTCCCTCAATCAACAGAAAACACCGTTATCCATGGGACTGTATTCAATCATATATTTATGTTTATACAACTACTTTAAAACAAAACGTTTGAGTCATATTATCCTATAAGTAAACAGAACAATGCAAATTTGTCTTGCATGTTTTATTTTCAGATTCATTATCCGATTACAAGTTTACATTATAATCAGAAAAGTTATCAAACATACATTTCCATAACTCTAGTAAAAAAACAAAATTTCTAAAATTATGTTGCCGAATGATTCAAGTACCAAAGTACACACATCGTAATTTCTTGTTAAGATAACTTGTGAAGTAAAAGCCATTTCACCATTTCTTTACATTAAAGTAACAATATGCAACATTTAAATATCGTTTCTGGCACCCCCAGTGTCAAAAGAGTGCAACTGTAATGAGCTTTGTTGTCTGATAACTAACTTTTTTCCTCTAATTTTCCTCTTCATTTCTCTCGTTCCAGTGGCTTCAACTGACCATGTACTCTTAGGCAAGACACACCAAGAGTGACATGACTTTGTTTTGTTTTCTTTGCACTGGTTTAAAAGATCCATTTAAGTCTTAATGTAGAATTAATTTTTCATCTCCAGATAAAACTGAAATCTGAAAGTAATTTAGATAAAGGTATATCTGCCCACTATTGTTGTCATGACATTTGGTTTTCACCTTTTTTTGTTTATCTTGGAACAAGCAATGTGACGAATTTGTGAAGCTTTTCACTTGTCCTAGACTACAAATGTGAAACTAAACCCAGCATGAAAGTGAAAGCACTACAATTCAAACTTCACTCATTTTCTACACATTTTCACGTTGACTAAGGGTTGGGATTATTACAGTAATCTGTTCCTTTTTAGAGTTATAGACAAAAATGTTTGTTCATTTTAATGTACTTCCAGTAGAAAGAAGACAGGAGCGCTTGTGATATATACCCAGAGTACTTCCCATTTGTGTAGCGTGTTAGCCTCTATATTTTAAGATTGGTTGGGGCAGAAGATTAGACTTGTTTCAGTTTTTCCTGAATATCTAATTTCGAGGCTCCAATACAAGATGGATGTTACAGTCGAGCAGTATGGAGGTATACGGATGTTTTTAAGTGTCTTTTTGGAAGAATAGGACGACAAAGAAAATGGGCGTTGTCTGTAATGCTAAAAAGGAACTGATTACTCCCAATCCTTAGCCAACATGAGGGCGAGTAGAAAATGAGTATAGTTTGAATTTTGGGTGAACTAACCCTACAAGTACGGTAATAACTAATCCAATTTGAAAATAAATTAATTCAATTAATTTGCGGATATATGTAATAAAGATTGTATGTACTGAATTTTTGTCTTTTGATTCCAGCACACACGAACATTTACACAACATTATAGAAAAAGGTTGATGTTTGCTGTTAATGTTAATTATCAACATTAAATTACAAATCGCAGTGAGTTATGACATCATTTTCTTTGTGTACTTTAAATAGGGCAGTTTTTGAGCCAACTAGATATCCAAAGCATTTTCTGGCCACATAAAATGACCTTCTGGGTGGGATTTGGCCCCTGTACCACAAGTTTGACACAAGTATAATGGCGGGTTAGTTTCAGTGATTCATTTCCTTTCCTATGTAATCGTTGTGGATCTTGCTGCAAAGGAATGTGGATGCAAAGAACATGACACTAGACAACAGTTTCTTGCAATCATTTTAATCTTAATGTTTCAAACATTCCAAAATGAAACTGCTTGACAAAATATCAAGGTCTCAGCGAGTGTGTGGGTTTGAGGCGTCACTTTGTACAAATGTTTACTCAGTATTTTGAGGAACTGACTGATATATCAACACCTGCCAGAGTTTATGCAACTTCAGCAAGATTAGGATGAAACGTAAACAAATAATGTTCATCATCGGGTTGAGTTCGACCTTCAGACCAGAGGTCGTACATCTGAGGCCGAGACAGAGGGAACAGATCATTACTGCCCAACTTGACTGTCCATCCTGACGTGATGAGTCATGTGATCTGGGAGTTCCTGCAAAACAAATGTAAGCTAATGTAAGATGCTGCGTTGAAAATCGAACCATTTTGAAACAAGAAATTAATCTAAAATATTATCAATTAATAAATATCTGAATAGCAAAGAAGATGTGGCAGACTTTTAATTAAAAAAAAGGAAGATAAACATTTCAAATAATATTAAAAAGAAATTTAATGGAAAGATAAGTTGTTAAATGAATGATGGACATAAGAATTAAATATTCACAATAAAATGAATAATATACTTCAAATATATATATATATTAAAGTCAAATAAACATTTTTTCAGGGCTTTAAATTTCAAACCATTTTTTTTTTTATCTAAACGACAATCTTACAAAACTTTAAAATCTCCAAAAGGTAGGTGAGTAACAAATACATGCATCCTTTATCCCATTTAATTAATTTTATATGCCACCTTTGATTTAATGTCTCATTTTATGTCTTTTGTTCCATTTATATAATACAATATGTTCTAGACTCTCACCACCAAAAAAAAAAAAAAAAACAATGGACAGAAATAAACGTGTTCAGATTCTGATAAAGCTTCATCGTGTCCTACAGGTTTCATATTAAAATATGATAAATCCATTTAAAGTCATATTAGGGTCATGTCTCCTCACCAGTCGGACCGACTCCTGTGTGGGGAAGAAAGTGTCGCAGTTTCTCCAGCGACATTTGACCGCCTGTAGATTTGGGTTGTTGTGTTCACGGACCAAGTGCTGCGTCAGATGATCGGCCACGCCGAAGATGACGGAGCAGTTCTGCCACTGGAGGAAGGAGAGCAGAAAAGCAATGAAGGTAAAGAAGAGAGTGCAGGCGAGGTGGAGTCTCACGTAGCAGCGGTGGTTCCGTGTCAGGTCCAGCTTCACCGCCTGAATCGATCCGTCACGACACCCGGTGTAGATCTGCGGAGGAACCACGAGACCGAGGCGTTTTTAAAAAAAATCATAAACGTCCTCAGAAGTTTCCTCACCACACTCTGATGGACAGTCATGCACGTCACCATGTCCGTGTGACCGCCGTACACCTGCAGGCGCTCCTGAGACTGGAAAGACGTAAAGAGAAATCAAAGTCCAACATTTGAGGCGAGGATTTAATTCTAAGAAATCTTACGGTTAACTCGTAGAGTCTGACCCACGAGTCCATACATGCGGTCAGCATCACCTGACCCAGGACGGAGATGGACGTGGCGGCGCCAGTGTGACCCTTGTAGGTCCTCAGCAGCTCACCCGACTACGATCGAACCGCAACAAAAATATCACATTCTGAGGTTTTCTAAACACCTTTATGGATCACTGGGTGGTCATAATGTAATGGCCGATGCTTAATGGTCGCTTACATAGATGTCGTGCACTTGAACTCCAGAGTCGCTTGAACCACTGAAGACCAGGTCGTTCACCACCTGCCGTGCAGGTTCAAATGTTTGAATCGGATATCAACTTTATTGATCTGACAGAGATACAATCTTGTAAAAATAAAATGGATCTAAAATATTAACAGGAAAAAAAATGTTACAATAAATTCTATCATCTATTGTTGTTCTGAAGCCTCCTCACCTGCATGCAGAGGGAAGTCGTGGCGAGACCCTTGAGCGAGCGCAGCAGAAGCCCGTTCTTAGAGTCTCGTACGCTGATGGTACCGTCGTAGCACCCCACCAGCAGGAGGCGCCGCGCTCCTTCCTGGGCTGTTCCCAGGCAGCTGACGCCTCGGAGGCCGCTGCAGTCGAACACATCCTGCTGCTTCTGCGTCTGTCAGCAAAAGAAAAAAAAACATTAATTAAACTGTGATTCTAAGAAAACTATTAAACGACAATATACAATGTTAACTTGTGGTTTTATTTAAATCCAAAATAATATTGATTAAAAAAAAAAAGACAGTTGTACTTTTCCATATTAAAGAAGTATAAAAAAAAGTTATATTTCAATAATTTACTTTTACATTTCGTTAGTTGTCGTCCAGAACTATTATATTTATTACTGTTATTATTACCATTACAATGGTATAACCATTTTTTCTTTGTTGCATTTTGTGAGAGAAAAAGAAATTCATATTTTTTGTAAACTAAATATATTGTAAATAAAATAAAACCCCAATTTTATTTATACATATAAAAAATTGACAGCATCTTCCATTAACAAGAAATATTTCGAAATAAATCACAAGAAAATTGTGTATTAAATTAAAAAAGTACTTTAAGAACTAGACGTTTCCATCATTGCTTTTTTAATTTTGACATTTTTAAACTCGCTTTTCAAAAATGCATTCAAAGTCCCTTTTTTACTTTACATAAAAATAAACAAATTAATCAATTGTATCATCAAATACACAAATCATTGTATTTAATTTCTAAAACAGGTGAGGCATATTTACTCCCATAATTCATTTTCATGCGTCACTTGCCTTCAGATCCCGACTGACGACTGACCCGTTAGCGAGCCCGATGAAGAGAACGTTCCAGGCGCTGTGAAGACACAGGACGATGTCGGGCAGATCCATCTTCTCCAGACACTTCTTCTTCTTCTGAAGGTGAGACACAAACGTAACCACGCCAGTAACAAGAGTGTTCTTCTCATGCCGGTCGTTGCCTTCAAGCTCCAGCAGCGGACGGTCTGGTCACTGGCTCCGGTGTAGAGTCGCGCCGGGAGGTTCAAGACGGCCGTCACCAGCAGAGCGTTGATCTTCTCCGTGTGACCTTCAAAAACCGCCACCGCGTCCTTGCTCTGGGACATCACTGAGGTTTAGAAAGTCGCGCCGAAGTTGAAATGGTGAGTGAAACGACCGACCGTGAGACTGTAGGCTCGGGCCGTGTGGTCGGCCGAGCAGGAGAACAGAAGCCCGGCGTGGACCTGCAGGGCGTGGACGGCGTCTGCGTGGCCTTCAAACGAGCCGACATGTAAATCTTCATCGAGGATCACCTGCACTGAACAACATGACACCATCACACTTCAAATCAATCAATCATCAGCAACATAAGGTGGTTTTGTCTCCTTTTCAAATATAAATTCTGGTTAAACCACATTTCTGTACGTTTGATTTAACAACTGCTTAAAATGGTAAAAAAAATAAACTGGATTTTTAAACGTTATGATGTCATTTAAGGCCACAATGAGAAGCAGACTGAGATTATTAAAATAAACCATTCATTTTCTACCATGATTTAACATCTTTACAATAATATTGTTAAAATTCAGTTTCATTGCAAGATGACAAGTTAATGTTTGTGTTTAAAAAAAAAATTAAAAAAAGAAAAAACAGTTTAAATGATACAATTGTTGCTCCAATCAACAAAAAAGTAGCTCCAAAAGAAATAAAAATAAAAATAAATTGTTATTGAATAATATAGAAACAAATACACCCTTATATCCAACTAGCATTATAATTAAAATCAATTTCAAAATCAACAAACTACATACATTCTCTGTGCTCTCTTCGTCTCACTCCCTCTCAGTGAACTCGGGTGATTAATCTGTGCTCTCTTCGTCTCACTCCCTCTCAGTGTACTCAGCTGTTTAATCTGTGCTCTCTTCGTCTCACTCCCTCTCAGTGAACTCAGGTGTTTAATCTGTGCTCTCTTCGTCTCACTCCCTCTCAGTGAACTCAGGTGTTAAATTTGTGCTCTCTTCGTCTCACTCCCTCTCAGTGAACTCAGCCGTTTAAATTAAATTCCGCTGTAATCCATCTATAAAGAGTGAGTTGACAAAAGGTGAACTAAAGGAACAGAATGTAAAATCATAAATACCTGCTGGAGTCACGACTGCAGGTGGAATTTCACTGTGTAAAGATAAATCATTTTAACTTCCTCGTGATGTCAAGCCACGAAACAAACTCACCACTTGAGGGTCTTGATGTCGACGCTGATGCTCTGAACATCAGGAGGATCTGCCTTCACCTCCTTGACGTCCTCGGGATCCGAGTTCTCCACGAGAACCACGGAGCTGTGGCAGGAAGTCTTGTGAACTCTCTTGTCGCCGTTTAGAGGAGCTCGTTTCGTTCTCTTCAAAATCACATCCACGATCTTGACGTCGTCAGTCTCCGTGTCTCCGGACCACTGCGGAGGCTCCTCAGGTGGAGGACGGATGGAAGGAGGAGGAAGAGTCGCATCATCATCATCATCATCATCATCCACCACCAAAATAGTTGAATCATCATCTCCAAGAAGACCTCCTGAAAAACAACTTCCAATTAGAGCCGATTTGACGGTTTAACTTGAAAACATCTGGCTTTTTGTTCCTCATGAAGTCAGAGTGAATCTATGCAAACAAAGTCCGAAGTTCACCATTTTGTTTTGTCCTTTGCCATTTAAGTTCAATCAAAATATAAACTTGTGGAAATGAAGTAGATTTTCCAGATTCACTGTTGCAAACATTGATTATTCAATAACTTGTAGATGTTCATTAAAGCAGCAGCTGCTGGTGCAGAGCTAAAATACCATGTATTAGATCCCAGGATGAGAGTTTCTCTCCAAATGATGGAATCAAAATGTTATTTTTCATAAACCATGAAAAGTGTTTTCGTCGTTCTATACAGGGTTTTCATAAAGCCATGTGAAACGAGGCCCTTGGCAGAGGTGTGCACCATCTCAGTGCTTTTCTAGTTTATACATTTTTCCTCCGTTAAAGTAAATATTTCATTTAAAAAAAAAAATTTTAAATGACATTTACCGATATACTCACAGATATTTAGTTCCTAAATTAAAGAAATGTGTAATAACTTGTTGATTTATATTGAGCTAAAGAAATAAAATGTACATAAAATATATAATCAATCATTTGCATCTTATTTTTTAATCTCATGGCAGAAATACACTATAGTTAGGGTTTGATGTCATTTCATTCACTGTTGTTCTTCTACACTTTAAGGCAGCAGGTGTCACAGTCGTGCTTGAAGATGTTGGTCAGAGATGTTTGTCGTACCCTTCATCCCCTGGAGGATCTGGATGCGGGCCGTCCTCAGACTACCGACCTCAGCAGAATACTAAAACCAGGGAAGAGATTGTTGACGAGCGACGATGTTGAAGCAGGCGTGTGATGGTGACCACACCTGGGCCTTGAGCAGAAGAAGTCTCTGGACTTGGTTATTAGCTTCTTGCAGATCATATCTGGCGGCGACCAGAGAACATTCCACGTCGTCCAGAGATCGACTCAGACTCTCCTCACGCAGAGACACCGAGAGCAGATGTTCCATTTGGATCCGACCTGAAACGATAATAAATCGATACACACGACTTAAACTACTATTATCTTTTTCTATTGAACAAGATTATATGATATTTTTAATAAGAATCTAAAGCTCAAAGTTGTGTGATTGGTTGCTTGTTTTTGCGAAAGAGCTCATTAGAAATGTCAAAAATGATTGATTGGCATCAGATAATTGAATATTTTAAAAGGTCAAAACTTTAATCTTTCAGTGAAATATGTTTTTTTCCGTAAGCATTGAATCGTTTTTTTAAATAGAGATTTCAATTGAACAATTTATATATTTAAACATTGAATTTTTTTCATTGAAAAAAAAAAAAATGATATTGAAATGTTGAATTTGTATTTTATTATTTAACCATTTGTGATTTTTCAAATAAAGGATGTATTTGTAGTTGTTTTTTAAACAAGAGATTAATGTTTCATAAATCTAATATTCTTATAATTCTCAAGTATAAAATATAATTCTTAAATATAACAATGTTGGTATAAAAGTTACACCAGACAAAACCAAAAGATTAACGAACTTCTAGCCAATAATGGTGGGACTTTGAGCAACTTGTTTAAATTCAAATTAAAATAAATTGAATTTACAAAATGTATATTTGATTTATTGGAATAAGAATATTAAACTATGTTTAATTTTTTTTATGTCTTTAAATTCATTATTAAATTAGAAGTTCTAGCTTCAATATAAAAAAATTGAATTAAATTATTCAATAAAATATTAAATGCTTAAACAACAACATTTAAATATAGTTTTATCCATCTGAAATGATGGCACTGATGTACTTCTAAACAAAACTCGCCTTCTCTTTCATTTTTTAACCCAATATTTCACACATACCTTTATTCGACTCGGTTCTCTTCGTTTCGTTCTGCTGCTCGACAGCCTAAACAAAACAAAGATATTTTCAGTGATAACATAAGGTGGATCTACAAAGTCATCTCACAGAGTCGTTTCTCGTCCTCCCAGAGTCGTTTAACGTCTTCTCAGGGTTGTTTCTCGTCTTCTCAGGGTTGTTTCTCGTCTTCTCAGGGTTGTTTCTCGTCTTCTCAGGGTTGTTTCTCGTCCTCCCAGAGTCGTTTCTCGTCTTCTCAGGGTCGTTTCTCGTCTTCTCAGGGTCGTTTCTCGTCCTCCCAGAGTCGTTTCTGGTCTTCTCAGGGTTGTTTCTCGTCTTCTCAGGGTCGTTTCTCGTCCTCCCAGAGTCGTTTCTGGTCTTCTCAGGGTTGTTTCTCGACTTCTCAGGGTTGTTTCTCGTCTTCTCAGGGTCGTTTCTCGTCCTCCCAGAGTCGTCCTCTTCCATTTCCCGGGACTCGCACTTTGGTTCAGCTTTCAAGATCTCGACCACAGTCTGGGATAGAGTTTCGGGGCGCGTGGCTTCTTCGACTTGAGGTGTAGGAACTAGTGCAGGTTGCACTGGACTTCCTGGAACAGACTCCCACTGAAAGCCCTCGGAGAGCATCTGCTCCGGGTCCTCCCTCTGCACAAGTGGGTCAGGAGGAGGTTTCACTGTTTCAATTCCAAACCTGAGGACAGAGATTTAAAAGTTTTTAAAATATGTGTCAAACTCAAGGCAGAAAAGATATTCACATAAGAAAACAGACAGATTTATATGGACATATATCAGTGCCATCAGAATATTGAATACCGTATTTTCCGCACTACTACTTTAATTTTCTCCAAAAAACAACAGTGCGCCTTATATATGAACATTACCTGGTGGGTGACTGGTTTACAAACACTTTCATGACTCTGTGCCGACACGCCATGGGCGGGATTACGTCATTGCATCATCACAGTGTGGGATTTACGACGCATGTCACATCATGGCGGACTTTTATGGAGTGATATTACTGCCACCAGTTTAAAGCAAGTGTGTCTAGGTTGTTGTACACTCAAAATCACTCTGCTGCGCGATCAACCAGCCATACACGTGCGTTCAAATTATTATTATTATTTTTTTCAAAATTCAACTCTTCAATATAAAAATGATTAAACTGCATTATTCCATGAAATAATTAATGCATTAAAAAAACATTTCAACAAGAAAATTAAAGTTTTAACATTGAAAATTGTAACATGGACCATTCAATATTGTGACACTGATATACTTCCATATACTTCCATTGATTTACTGTGGCCCCTGAATTAAACGATAACTCACCTTTTTGAAACTTTCAGCTTCTCCCGATTGCTTCTCTTAAACTGGTGGTACAGCTCAATCCAGCTCAGCTTCCCCTTTCCTTCCGGAATCATTAGACTCTGCAGTCCATAGCTCGATAGCGCCTTCTCCTTCAGTTCAGTTCGAGGCTCTTTTCTTCTAGAAGGTGCCGGTGAAGTCTTCTGCCGGGTCCTACTTTCCTCCTCAGCAGTTCTGACTCGTGAAGGCTCCACAGGAGCAGATCGGGCCTTCTTGTTGGGGATCTCACTGAGCTCCTGGACGGTCGGCTCCGCCTTTTTCTTCCGGGCTTCTCGGTCTGCCCTACAAGGCTCCCTGAGGCCCAGGTCACGCCGGATCTGCCACAGAAACTCATCCACGTCAGGCACCAGCGTGGACATCACCGGCGTATCTGACCCTTGTGTCGTCTTCACCCCTGAATCCTGATGGAAAATGAGATCCACGGTCTCATTTGAACTGCTGTTGTGATCCCATGATGCACTGCGTTTATGATCATAATGGAAGTTGTGAGTTTCCACTTGTCTCTGTGTGTTAGAATTGTGAGTTTCCACTTGTCTCTGTGCGGTAGAATTGTGAGTTTCCACTTGTCTCTGTGTGTTAGAATTGTGAGTTTCCACTTGTCTCTGTGCGGTAGAATTGTGAGTTTCCACTTGTCTCTGTGTGTTAGAATTGTGAGTTTCCACTTGTCTCTGTGCAGTAGAATTGTGAGTTTCCACTTGTCTTTGTGTGTTAGAATTGTGAGTTTCCACTTGTGTCTGTGTGTTAGAATTGTGAGTTTCCACTTGTCTCTGTGCAGTAGAATTGTGAGTTTCCACTTGTCTTTGTGTGTTAGAATTGTGAGTTTCCACTTGTCTCTGTGTGTTAGAATTGTGAGTTTCCACTTGTGTCTGTGTGTTAGAATTGTGAGTTTCCACTTGTGTCTGTGTGTTAGAATTGTGAGTTTCCACTTGTCTCTGTGTGTTAGAATTGTGAGTTTCCACTTGTCTTTGTGTGTTAGAATTGTGAGTTTCCACTTGTGTCTGTGTGTTAGAATTGTGAGTTTCCACTTGTCTTTGT
Organism: Callionymus lyra; assembly: GCF_982586985.1. Lineage (NCBI taxonomy): Eukaryota > Metazoa > Chordata > Actinopteri > Syngnathiformes > Callionymidae > Callionymus > Callionymus lyra. The sequence continues at coordinate 11,212,177 of NC_141830.1, forward strand.
GTGTTAGAATTGTGAGTTCCCACTTGTCTTTGTGCGTTATAATTGTAAGTTCCCACTTGTCTTTGTGCGTTATAATTGTAAGTTCCCACTTGTCTTTGTGCGTTATAATTGTAAGTTCCCACTTGTCTTTGTGCGTTATAATTGTAAGTTCCCACTCGTCTTTGCGTGTTATAATAATTGTGAATGTTCTCGGATCTTTGTGTGTAATATCTGTGAGTTGCTTTCCATCCTAGTGTGTTATAATTGTGAGTTTCCTGTCGTCCATTTCCACTATAATAGCTGCGAGTTTGTAAAGATGCTACTTTTCTTATCGGAGCACAAGCTGAACCATTTCCTCGCTGGCAGTTGTGAGGTTTGCAAGTCTCCCCTTGATTATTTGAAGTCTTAACTTTTTTCTTTTGGCTCCTGCAACAGAAGACAGAAAGTCAGAAAAAGGACAGAAAATTAAAAGCGTCACAAGAGGCTTATACCGCTTCGCCTCCAACTTCTGGTTCCTCTCCTTCAGCCTCTCCATGGCGGCGCCGTCGATAATCTTGGACAGCTTTATCGGACCCACCATTCTGGACTTGAGTATTATGAGGTTTTCTCCGTGTTTAGGCGTGAAGATGTGCTCAGCAAACACTTCCAGGATCATGTCAAACTTTTTACACGCCTGACAATGGTGACACCGAGCCCTGTTCAAGATGCATTTAAGGAACATATATTTTTCACACATTAAATCATATTTAAAGTTTAATTTCAATCAAAAAAAATAAACGTACTTTCCCAAAAAGTTGTCCATCTCTTGGTGGTGATGTAAACTGTGTACATGCTCAAGTGCGTCCTGCAGATTCAAGTACTACAGTTCATTTGTGGGTCAATCCTTTGAGGCAATATTCACCGTTTATACTTACAGATTTTAAATGGGAATTACGACACAACATACAGTAAAACTTTTTTAGCAGTGTGGTCTTTGTCTTTGTCTTTGTATTTGTATTCGTTTTCTCTTGTGGCTTTGAAGGGCTTTTTTTCTTCTTCGTTTTCTTCACAATTTTCGTAGTTTCCATGTCTACACTGAATTTAAAAATAAGGCGTTAAGAAAACCAACAATTCACCTCCATAATAAGCAGTAAGTTAAAGCATTTATTTTTTAAATATGGAAAATGTGCAACATAAACATCAACGTGAAAAGTGAAATCACTCACCTGTCCGTTCACCTGTGACTCCAAGACATCGCGAGGCCATGCAGCTGCGCACCACGCATCATATCCTGACGTCATAAACCCAAAACTAACCAATCGTCGGTCAGAACTATACGCGGAAGTGAAGCGGCGGCCATTTTGATAATCTACAAATCATATGTCAAGCACTATTCGCCTGGTCGTTACGTGTATATGACTTGTAAATCATTAGACTAGCAGGGCGTCTGCATTTAGCGAAAACATTAGCCGCTTTACGATATTTCTCTCATTGTTTATATGTTAAAAACATCCTAAAGATGTGCAACGGGTGTGTTCACAAAGTATACCCAGACCGGGTAAGTATATATTCTAAATGTGTGCTTTTTTGTTATGTAATACGGGACAATAATAAGCTTTTTCCTTGTTCTTACACTAAAGAGATCAACTCAAAAGTGGTCGTTGAGTTTATTTTGACTCCATTTCAAAAATAAAACATCATTCTGATCACTTTCTGTTTGATCGTCTGTGGCTGTCTCAGTGTGTGACGATTATGTGTCTCTTTAGGCTTAAGATAGTTATTTAAGGAAAGATTCGTTCAAATGTGACACATTATAATCTCCCAAATTATATATTTATCATTTGAAAATATACCTGGATATTAATGATAATTGTTTACATCATAAAGTCATCCTCTTCATCAAACATTTGAAATATAAATCTTTTTTTCTACTTTTGACATCAAAAGTTGGACCCTATTCCAGCTACCTTGTTTTATACATATAATCTCTTTTACATGGAAGTAAAGTACACACTGGTGTTTCAGGGCAACACCTGTCTGGAGGACGGCTCCTATTTGATGAACTACCTGGGCTGTGCCAACTGTCATGAGAGAGACTTTGTGCTCATCAGCAACAAAAGCACAGAAGACGATGATGGAGAGGAGATCGTCACGTACGACCGTAAGTTCTCTTCACTCTGTATAGTCGTCGATGAGAAAGAGAACAAGACGTGTCATATTAATGAATCTCTCTCATTTTTGTTCTCTCAGACATTTGTAAAAACTGTGATCACGTTGTAGCCAGACATGAGTACACTTTCTCTGTCGTGGATGAATACCAGGTAAACCACATATATTTTTTTAGGAAGTGTTTTTGAAATACCTAAACCTCATGTCTCCGGTGCAGGAATACACAATGCTCTGCATGCTGTGTGGAAAAGCAGAAGATTCCATCAGCGTTTTACCGGATGACCCCAGACAGTCTGCTCCTCTTTTCTAGTCCGAGAAATGTCTTCCGCTGACACGACCGAAATGCCAGGTCATCCTATATTTTTAATATCAGTTCTCTATTTTATTGTTGTTTTTAGACTGATGTTTCAAAAGAGGTCACTTTTATATTAACATGAGGGAAATGCATTTCACATACATTATGAATTTGATGAGCAATGTTTTCAAATAAAAGGGTCAAATAAAGTATGTAAAACTAAAATCTAGTTGATGTTGTTTCATGTATGCTTTGCACACTTCCCCCCGCCCCAAGGTAACGCAGGGATTCACTGTAGATTAGGAAAATGTCATTCCCAAAAGATGCTCACATGTACACAAGTGTAATGTGACCTAGTTTTTAGACGAAGTAAAAAAGATTGATAGTGCTATAATTCAAAGGCAAGTGGGGAAATAAATAAGGAAAAAGATATAGAAATAATAAAAAAGAAACACGTTTAAATGTAAGAAATATGACGATTTATTTGGGGGATCATTTTTAAGTATTGTATTATGTATTTCCAGTATTGATTCATAAATATGTACTCATTTAGAAAATATTTTAGAATCAATATGTACATTTCCTTACCTTTCTCACAAATGGTATTGCTATCATTCTGTATTCGTATGAAGTAGGGGCCTAAGAAAATATCGATACGCCGATATATTGAAACATTTTCTTCACAATACTGTGTCGATTTTGTTTTTATTAAAAAATGTTTTTCTTCTTGGCTTCATATCATCTTTTTTTTGTTTTACCACGGTGAGGTAATTGGTTTAAAATTAAATTAAATTAGTTGTTTTTTGTGTTGAAATTAAACTTCCAGCCGCTCATTACGTCCTCCACAGCTTAAGAAAGAAAATCTTGCGAGATCCTGGAGGTGACTAGGGACAAGTAAGTAATGGTTCTTCTATAGAGCGCCTTTCTAGACCAGGGTCACAAAGCGCTTTAACAAACACAAACAATACACAGTTTAAATATATACTTAAAGATCAAGACACATAAGACAAACACAGGAGTCCCAGAAAATCAGGGAAAAGTCTGCACAAATAAAAATGTCTTAAGATGTTTCTTGAAGGAGTCAGTAGATCATCAAACACAGAGAGAGGAAGATCATTCTAAGGCTTAGGAGCAACAGCCTGGAAGGATTTCTCTCATCTGGTCTGGAAACATGTTCAGGAACCATCAGCAGATTCTGATCCACAGACATCGGAGCCCGAGCTGGGGTGTAAGGCCTGATGTAAGGTCTGACCATAAATAGTTCTGAAAGTTTGAACCAGAATTTTAAAGTTAATTCCTGAAAGAAACTGGCAGCCAGTGAAGAGTTTTAAGGATCGGGGAAATGTGAGTTCTTCTACTAGAGCGGGTCAGAATTCTTTTGTATTAACTGCAAGTGAGACATCTCCTTCTTAGGATACAATCCACTCCAGCAGCTTTTAAAGCTGATGTTTAAGCATATGTTGTTGTTTTTTTTTTAAAACAAATGTAAGTATTCACCAAAGTCGAACAATTCTACAAATATATCCTTGTTCCTACAGTATCACAATACATCATATCGTTATCCCTGTATCGTGATACATATATCCCCAGATTCTTGCCAATACACAGCCCAAGTATGGAAGTAATATTTGAGCAATAAGAAAAATATTGAATCATCCAGACGTGTCAACAGTGGCTTTTCTATATTGTATTTCTCATGATTAGAAGCAGTTCATTAAAAATAGGCCAACACTGTACAAATAACAAAAATAATTAAAAAAAAGTTGCCATGCAGTTCAACAATACTGAATGATGAGTGCACTTACAGGTACATTCTAAATGTGCAGATGCCATTTAACATTTGCTAACAACGAAAGCACGCTACTAATCTGTGATATGCCAACATGTGCAACGTACTGTAGTTACTCAAGCCGTCGTACAGGACTTACCTGGACTAGTTCATGATTGCTGATGTTGCTTGTTAATATTGGGAGTTACATCATCTAGCGGTTTAGATATTCGGCGCTACTTCACCTCTGGCGGGACTAGAGTAGTGAAATGAGAGGTCAAAGTTGGCAATCTCCAGAACGTCAGTCCGACACACACACAGCCACGTGACCAAGTCGTCCCTCGAGACGCGCATCCAGCCAATAAATAAATAAATACAATTTATGGTACATTTTACATTACATACAGTACATTCCCTTGAGTAGATGCCGAGTTGACACATGCTAACAGGGACGTGCAGCAGCCTGCTACGCAGTCACATGTCTCGACCACAGTCACCGGTTCATCTTGCTGGAACCCTTCGCCTCGTGGCTCCGCCCCCTGGAGCTGTGGATCCACTGACCGATGGGCCGCTCCTGGAAGTGTCGAGGAGGAGGCGAGCCGGACAAGCTGGACGGAGAGCGGCTGCGACCCTGGAGGACGGCGCCGTCGCGGAGCTCCTGGCGAGAGGGAGAGGAGCTGAGGGAGCGCTGGAGGGAGGAGGAGCTGCAGGGGCGAGGAGGAGGACTGAAGAGCATCCCGCCTCGGTCCTGCATCAGCTGGGTCAGGCTGGCCAGGAAGTCGGCGTCGCTGGTGCTGCTGGCTCGGACTCTCAACCTCCTCCTCCTGAGAAGAAAAGAGAAAAATTAGCTCTTCTTTCTTCAGCCTTTCACGATGCACGTATAGATATTGGAGGCTCAAGATACAGGAGGCACTTCCTCTAGGACGTCTGGACTCTCACCTGTTGTCCACACAAGAGCGGACCGGAGGTTTCCCAGGAGGAGGCCGAGGAAGAAACTTGCTGGACAGATGCTCGGCAATAAAGCTGGCACTCAGAGGTCGCGGGATCTTGCTTCTGCTGCCTGAAGACGAGGACAAGGAAAGCGGGTCGTCCACGGCGCAGTCGGACCTGGACCCCCGGTCGGACGTGAGCCGGTCTCTGGGCAGAGCAATTGGCAGGTTGTCGCAGGACAGCGACGGGGAGGGGGAGTGAGTGGGCGAGCCGGCCACCGGGCTGCTCCAGCGGTGGCGCCTCTCGAGGTCCCTGTTGGGCGACTCCAGAGGAGCGCCTGGGTCCCGGACTGGGATGCGGCTGAACCGTGGCGAGGAGGGGCAGTCCTTCCTTCGGAGCAGGGCCGGGGGTGGAGAGGACGACACGGTGACGGTGGTCTCCACCGCTCCGCCCAGAGTGTCGGCTTGTGGCTGCTGATTGGGTTCAGAGGATCTGTCGGGAAGACCGGAATCACTCTCGGGGTCCCGGTCACAAGTCAGAAGAGCATTTGGACATTTGGCTGGACTTGGTTCCGGAGCCGACTCCGGCTTCTCGACGTCCTTGGACACGTTTACAACAGATTCCTCGGATTTCCCAGACGGAGGCTGGAGAGGAATCGCGTCGCTCTTCTCCAGGACCGGAGACTGAGGCGTGCAGCTGGACAACTGAGGGGAAGACGGAGAGAGAAACATCACTAGTTTATTTTTTATAAATATTAACACATTGACGTGCATATTTATAATGAACGTATAACACATGGAAAGTCATTTTTACTTATAAAAGTCATCCAGTTGTATAAAGTCGCCATGTGCAAGTATAAGAATCCACAATGTTGTTGGGATAAGAGGTTATGGCATCAGTAAGATATTTTATTTAGGCTTGCTATTGTTTTACTCGCTCCGACAAGCAAGAAATGAATTGAATTGAATAATTGAAATAATCTTTTTTTAATTAAATAAATATAAATGATCACCTTGATTGGAACAATTTTTTACTTTATTAATATAAAAAATAAGACAAATTCAACCTTCAATATAGAAAGAATTGAAACAAATTCAACCTTTTAATAAGAAAATATTAAATTTAACAATCTACCGCTGTAAAAAAACAAAGATATTTTATAAAAGGAAACCAGTTTGAAAATTTGAAATAATAAATTCAAACATTTAATATTCCGATCGATTAAGTCAAGGAGTGAAAGTTTGTTTTTGTAAATATGTCAAATGTACTTTTTGAAGTTGTATAATTTAAAAGCTTAATGTCGTTATATTTCTTTTTAATTCACTAGTGATTTTAGTCTTAACATTACATTCAAATATTGAATAAAGTCAGATATTGAAAACGTGATTCATCTTTGAAGTGCGGACAAAAATCGCTCCATTATTGCACTTTAACGTCATAATGAAATCAATAACAACTGGATGCAACAGATGTAATAAAAGGGTTCGTTCATTCAGCTTCTTCTTCTCAAGCACATCTAACCTGGTCAGTTTGAGGTCGTCCCACGATGACCGATGGCATCTGACCCAGCATCCCTGGCAGCCTCCTGTGGCCCAGCAGCCACGTCCCCGGCATGTTCATCTGGGACAGAACCGGACTGCTGGGAGCCACTGTGGACTTGTCCTTGGAGTCGGAGGTTTGGATCTCCGCTTCAGCCGCCTTGTCCTCGTCTTCGGGAGGCTTGGCTGATCCGCCCTGTTCCAGTTCCAACAGAACCCATTCCTGGGAGTCTGCCTCTTGAGGGACTGGACTCAGGTTCACAGCCACAAACCCGCTGCTAGCTGCACCGTCCTCGGGGTCAGGGGTCGCCGTTCCAGAGTTCTCCTCGTTGCAAGCTTGTTGCCGTCGTTCCTTCTCGGGAAGAGCCTTCTCTTCCACCTCCGGCAGCAGAGGCCTCTGTTTGCCCAAACTGACAAGAACTCCAATGACCACTTGAACTATCAAAGCATTGAAGTACAAGCACAGAAGTACTTACTACGCCTCCAGGAAGCGTTCGATGGTTGGTTTGGGCTCGGGTGCGAGTCTCTTCTCAAAAGCCAAACTCTGACTGTGTCTCATCCGACGGAGCAGCGGCGCAGCTCGCTCCAAGAACATGGTCTCGGACCTGACCCGCCGGGGCGAGCTCTGCATGGAGCCGGTGTTGGGGCTCTGGTTCCCCTGGTTCTGACTGTGCTCGTCCTCACTGACCACCTGGAGACGACAAGAAGTCGTTAAGCTCAGTGATTGGTCCAAGAAAATACATCTAATCAGAGATTGTGTCTTTTTTCTTTTGTCCGTCTGCAATATAACAACTAATAACAACAGGATTTAAATGGAATTGTCAGGAAAGGTTGACAAGGAACATTTAAGGTAAGGTAAGGTAAAACTTTATTGATCCCTCAGGAGGTCTCCTTCGGGGATTTGTTTACTTGAAGGTGGTGTTCTAGATAACCATCTGAATCTAATGACCTTTTGAAGGATTCATTACTCACTGTGTGGAGATACAACCTTTTTCTCTGATCCGTCTTTTGTCTTTGAGCTCCAAAACACTACTGCCACCTGCTGTCCCATTGACCTCATTACTATCGGAGATATTTCCATTATTTACTTTAAATTACATTTAATTAACAAGGTTTATTTGACCTCATAAAATCCACATAGCATATGATGTTCCATGCCTCTCGACAACCTTTTCAGTAACGATGACCTGAACAGCTTTGCCGCCCAGTGATCCAATCAGGGCTGTAGATAACTTTAGACATAGAATCTAGTATTGTAGCGATCAAATCGGCCCCGTCAGTACACGATCCGTAAAATCTGCACAATCCGGGAACACATGCGCAATCGCATATCTCGTTCTGACATGTTTTGACGGCAACTAGATTCGGACAAAAATATAGCGTGGAACTAGATCTGGGAAATCGCTTGCATCGGTCGCATCAATTTTATGAAAGATAAGAGGAAAAATTATTCACCTTGTCTATACCATCTACTGTTTGAATCAAGTTAAATATTAAGACGTCGTCTGTTGTCAACTAGTTGTGTATTTCGAATGTAACACACATGCGCACATGGAACCGCTGATTTTCAAGATCGTGTTCCACGTTATATTTTTGCCTGAATCCATTTGCCATAAAAACATGCTGCCCATGCGTTCCCTGATCGAGACTACAAGTCCAGTAGAGCAGTATGAAGAAAGGCTTCATGGGAAATCACAGTGTTGTTGGCACCATAAGTGGCGGTGGTAATTAGCATCTCCCACTGAGTAATGTAATGTGTTTAAACGTTTAAATGATATTCTTGTAACAGAGTGAAGAAAAACAAGTAGCCTTGTCTTTCCTGAATGCAGCTTTATAGAATACATTGAATTATGTAAATCAAATCTTTAAAAAACAACAATATTGTGTGTTGAATGAAATAAGTATTTGATTGTATGTTGTGATTAGTAAAGTCATCTGTTAAGAAAACATTTGTTTTCTATTATTATTGTTTTTCTATTATTTTCTATTACTGTAATTATATTTATATTATATAATCATAACCTCCTTGACAGATGTAACAAATGTGTGACAATAAATCGGTGTAAGGGAAATAACAAAATGGGTGTAAATTAGAAGCTCAAGGGTTTAAATCTTGTTTTTCTTTCACAATAGTTATTTTTAAATGCTCCTGACCTTCCTGACGATGGCCTGGGCCTGTTTGTGATTTCGGTTGCGGTCGAGCTCTTCCCACACGTCTGCCCCCGGCGTGGTGGGCGTGGGGATGGGGGGGCAGTTGTCGGCGTCACTGAGGCGCTCCCCTTGCAGGACATCCTCCGTGTTCTCTCTCTGCAGCTCGCCCGGCAGCACTGAAGCGTTGGCCATGCTGCGGAGGAGAGGGAAGGTCACCTTGAAGCCACAGCCAAACACAGAAGCAGCACTTCTGCAGGGATCATTGACGCTGCAGATTTTCTGTCCCTAAAATAACTCGTGGACGAACTAAAACAATGCGAGCGGCTAGTTTGTTTACGACATTGTCGGCCAGAGCGATTAAAAAACAAGACAATAAACTCTCATTAAGCACCCCATGTACGCAGGCGTGAGGCGAGTCAGCTGCTGGGCCGTCGTGGCGGCGGCGTTGATCGTCAGAACATCCTCCGAGTCGCTCTTCTCCCAGTCGTACGGGTCGTTCTCCAGGACGTTGTTGCTTTTCATGGCGTTATCGAAGACCGTCGTCAGCATCTGAGCACGGGAAAGCGTCAGCACCGGAGGTCAGAGGTCGAACCATGAATGAACAAGATACCTGATAGTCTGGTTTGGTGAAGTAGTCCAGGATCAGGATGTGATCCAGGAAGAGAGTGAACTCCGAGGGAAGGTGCTTCAGCATCAGACGGTGGTCGTAAGTCTCCTTCAGGTTCCCCACTTGCTCCTGAGTGGAAGAGAATATTTCAGTTGGGAAATGAAACGTGACGACGTGAAACGCCGTGGACATACTTTGTCTTTGATTTTCCTCCAGGGAAGCTGACCAATGGTGAACTCGACCAGCATGTAAAAGAGTGACCACAGATCGTCATGACGACCCATCTCCTGTGAATTGACAGAGAATTGAAGTCGATCATGCAAAGAAAAAGACGTCCTCCACACTCACCTTGTTCTTATGAGCGTTGATCGATGCGTATCGGACGGTTCCTCTGAAGCCGGCAACTGGTCGCGGCTGGAATAAAAAAAAGACAGATCAGACATCAATGTATTTTAAATGTTCAGGACCTAACATTTATGCATTTTTGTAACTAGACTGAATTTACAATCTTTTATTTTATTTCATTAAATTGTGTCTTTATTTACAGGCCAACAGGATTTTAAGTGCATTTCAATTAACTCTCAAGGTTTATCATATCATGCTTCAAGAGACACATTATCTCCTCATTATAAACACTTTAGAAAGATCAGTGTGAGTCAATGAATCTTTAAATTCGTTTTTATTGAATAATTGTATTCAATGTTTGTGTTGCAATAATAAGTATGATGCATTTTAAAATATTATTATTTAATTTAATAAAATGAATATTTACAAAGTTTTTATTTTTATTTTTTACACAAATAGTTTGATATTCGTGTTCCAATAATTCAAAAATACACTTTCTAAATTAAATATATTTTTTTAATTCATAGCCTTTTAAATGTGGCACTATAACCCCAACATTTAATATTTAATTGAATTTAAAAAATAAATAAATAAACCTTTTCATATAAAATGTATTGAATTGAATTATTTAAAAACAATATTCAATGCTTAACCCTTGTGTTTTTCAGGGTCAAAGTGACCCAGTGGCACGAAAAGTATCCCTTGTGTTGTAACTGTTGAGAGCAAAGAGATACCATACATTTGTTTTCAAGCCCTCGGGTCACCCTGACCCTAAAACCGCCCGAAACATTTCAATCAAAATGTTTAAAGTTTCAACATTTGAAATGTTTAATTCATGCAAATCTACATCATAACCACACATTAAGCAACAGTAGTTTCAACTTTAGTTCAGGAACTGTTTCAAGTCCCACCACAGCAGCTCAGAACTCCCGGACATCGACTTGCAAAGGTAAGAAAATCTACTTACTGGACGGACTTCCTGGCTGGAGTTGGTAAACTGACGAGCCAAACCGAAGTCCAGCATGTAGCAGCACCTGCAGGTCGTGGTCAGTCGTCCCATCGCAAAGTTCGACTGTTATCGTAACAAAGAAAGATGTTATGCTCATGTAAACACACACTTTCATTGACTTCAGCATCTTACTGGCTTGATGTCTCGGTGCAGGAAGCCGACAGAGTGGATGCTCTCTATGGCTTCTAAAATTTGCTTGCCGAGCCTTAAAGTAGTGGAGACGGAGAAGGTTCCTCTGGACATTGTCCTCCGCAAATCTGCAAGGTTCCGTCCCTGTAGACACGGGTGTGGCACACTCATGAGTCTGGGGATGGAGTAAGGGATGAAACAAGCGAGGATCCCACCTGGAGCTCCATCACCACGTAGTTGAAGCGATCGTTCCGGCCGCAGCCGACAAAACGACAGACGTGGTCTTTGCCTGAGAGGAAGAAAGCCATGAATAAGTTATGAGGCTGATGTAAGAGTTCTCTCCGGGCTGCTGCGGTCAGGGCGCACAGGTTCTGTTGGCAGTGATGGACGGAACAACCCAGTGCACTGCACTTCCTAAAAATCCAAGGTACTTTCTTCGTCTGAGATAATGAAATCTCACTGCTTGCTCGTGAGATTATCGTGCTTGTTTTCACATGTTATTCTCTCAACAACAAAGTCAAACAAGAGAAAAACATTTATTCTAGTGAAGCCACAACATGTGCTTGTTACTATTATTAGATAATATCTATAATCAGTGTTGAGTTGACTGATGAGGTCTTATCTAAACTAGTGGCAACCTTTTAATTTAAAAGATCTTAAGAAATGGGCAGATAAATTCAGACAAAAATAGAATATTAAGCAATAATATTGTAAAAAAAATTCCCTTTTATTCTGCATTATAATTTACTAAATTCAAGGTTGTATCACACCGCTTATAATATTAAAAACTGACTGAAATAGTCATTTAAAAGGGCTTGAGAATAAAAAAACCAACAGAAAAGGAGTCACTCTGGGATCTCAGTCACTCACCCTGCAGCTTCTTCAGCACGGCCACCTCCATCTTCAGCACTTGCTTGGGTTGCTGCGCAGACTCCACCTTCAGGGCGACCGTTGCCTGACTCAGCTGATCCAAAACCTCGTAGATCTCCCCGAACCCTCCGCCTCCGATCTTCTTCGTCTGTGTAGAAGAGCATCAACGGTGTAGAAGCTTAAAAAAATGTTGAATTAAAATAAAAAGAAAAAAGGTAGATCTTGACTGATACTTTACCACTTTCCATCTGTCCCGGACCACATCTGCCACTGACAGGATGTCCGTGTGCTCGCCGGCCCCACTCATCCTGAGAGCTCTCAGCTACAGGCTGGACCTGACATCTGGGGCAGAGGCCCCTCACTGTGACAGACCACAGTAACATTAAACACCGGGACAGATTTCATGTCACCACAAGTAACCAGCAGGTGGTGACGTCTGTATTTGAATTGTTACACAAATAAGACCAAACACTCCTCTTCTTATTACTTAAACCAAACATGATATTCTTAACAGGGTGATATATACCTTTTAAATACTTTACCACCAACTATAGTAATAGTAACTATTACCACCATTGAAAGAAAGCAGTTTGCAAGTGTCTTTCATTTTAGCTTTAACAAATGTGTCTATTTGTACCTTTGTTCCATGTTGTTGTTTTTTTTACTTTGTGTTACACACTCAGTTTCTTTGTACATCCTGTTAAAACGTTGGAGAACATAACACAAAATGGAGCAACTATCACAAACCTCATGAACCTAAACATACAAAAATATTTTTATATCATGTAACCTATACAAATATGTTAATCTTTAATCAAAACATACACCATTGTATAACTCAAAACATGTATATTTTCCTGTTTGTCTTACATACATAAATATTTCACAGGTTTTCTATTTCCAAGCAGTGATTATATTATCAGTTCTTGTGAAAATAATGTAAGTTATGGTGAGGAATGTTTATGAGAGACTTAATTCTTCAGTAAGGCGAGACAATCGTGTTGTATATACGATTATTCTCTACAAATACAATATAAAAATAGTATAACATGAGCATCGTTTTCATACCAACAGAGCACATATATCACATGCGGTTTAACATGATTTATTTAAATGATAGTGTTGACATGTGATGGAATATAACAGTTTTATGTGTATATTATATGAATAAAAGCAGGTTAACTGTACTGGAGTATAGTTGCTGTCACAGGGACGTGGTTACGAGCTAGCTTGTGTTCATGGTTACCACGACAATAGCGACGAGCGATGTTGTGTTGAGATCGAAACCACAACACAAGCATCCCTGACACGGTTCTACTGTGAGGTTCTACTGTGAGGTTCTACTGTGAGGTTCTACTGTGAGGTTCTACTGTGAGGTTCTACTGTGAGGTTCTACTGTGAGGTTCTACTGTGAGGTTCTACTGTGAGGTTCTACTGTGAGGTTCTACTGTGAGGTTCTACTGTGAGGTTCTACTGTGAGGTTCTACTGTGAGGTTCTACTGTGAGGTTCTTTGGTCAGAAACACGTCTGAGTTTGATGTCAACACGCTCGTCTGTGAGCCCAATGTAAGCCTTCATTCACTGCGGTGGTCTTGCAGCAGAGCTAACTAGCTAGTTAACCAGTGGTCATCGCTCAGGGTCGCCTACCTTCTGTCGTCGCAGCATTTTCGATTCCAACGAGTACGAATGATGCAGTCGACCTGCCGAAGTCCAGTCTGTCAGGTCATTTTGAGGGAGTGCGATTTTCCGAGAGGAGATGCTGACTGTGGCTCATTTCTGCCGCTAGCCGCGTTAGCCTGCTAGCTAGCCCGCTGCTGCTGCGAGGAATGATGCGCTGCGGCTCCACTGGAGTGAAGGATTCGACTCAATGACTCGACTCACTGACTCGACTCATTCACTCGGATCTTTGGAGTCAACTAAAAGATGATGACACGTGTTTGCTTGTTTGAATTAAAAAACAATCACACCCCCACATACTTTTCAGCAATAGAATCATTTAAACATTTCTTTATTTTTCACTGCTTTTATTTTTAAATTATTAACGGATAGTGCACAATATGCAACGTTTATTTATCTTTAACATGGTGTCTTATCTTATTTTCCAACTTTCGAATTCAACCTATATTTTTAGCAGTAATGGTCTATAATACATGTCAGTAAAGTTGAAATGGATTCATATATATATATAATACATAATTATTCATTAACGTCTATAGGATTTATGAAAGTCTGTAGGATTCATGAAAGTCAGTATTATCATGTGGTCTGTAGGATTCATGAAAGTCTTTAGGATTCATTAACGTCTGTAGGATTCATGAGGTCTATAGGATTCATGAAAGGCTGGACGATTCATTAAGTTTGTAGGATTCATGAAAGTCTGTAGGATTCGTGAAGGCTGTACGATTCATGACATTGCTACGATTCATGAAAGTCTGTATGAATCATGAAAGTCTGTAGGATTCATGAAAGTCTGTATAAATCATGAAAGTCTGTATAAATCATGAAAGTCTGTAGGATTCATGAAAGTCTGTATAAATCATGAAAGTCTGTATAAATCATGAAAGTCTGTAGGATTCATGAAAGTCTGTATAAATCATGAAAGTCTGTAGGATTCATGAAAGTCTGTATAAATCATGAAAGTCTGTATAAATCATGAAAGTCTGTAGGATTCATGAAAGTCTGTATAAATCATGAAAGTCTGTAGGATTCATGAAAGTCTGTATAAATCATGAAAGTCTGTATAAATCATGAAAGTCTGTAGGATTCATGAAAGTCTGTATAAATCATGAAAGTCTGTATAAATCATGAAAGTCTGTAGGATTCATGAAAGTCTGTATAAATCATGAAAGTCTGTAGGATTCATGAAAGTCTGTATAAATCATGAAAGTCTGTATAAATCATGAAAGTCTGTAGGATTCATGAAAGTCTGTATAAATCATGAAAGTCTGTAGGATTCATGAAAGTCTGTATAAATCATGAAAGTCTGTATAAATCATGAAAGTCTGTAGGATTCATGAAAGTCTGTATAAATCATGAAAGTCTGTATAAATCATGAAAGTCTGTAGGATTCATGAAAGTCTGTATAAATCATGAAAGTCTGTAGGATTCATGAAAGTCTGTATAAATCATGAAAGTCTGTATAAATCATGAAAGTCTGTAGGATTCATGAAAGTCTGTATAAATCATGAAAGTCTGTATAAATCATGAAAGTCTTTAGGATTCATGAAAGTCTGTATGAATCATGATAGTCTGTAGGATTCGTGAAGTTGCTAGTATTCATGAAAGTCTGTAGGATTCATGAAAGTCTGTATGAATCATGATAGTCTGTAGGATTCATGAAAGGCTGTAGGATTCGTGAAGTTGCTAGTATTCATGAAAGTCTGTAGGATTCATGAAAGTCTGTATGAATCATGATAGTCTGTAGGATTCGTGAAGTTGCTAGTATTCATGAAAGTCTTTAGGATTCATGAAAGTCTGTATGAATCAAGATAGTCTGTAGGATTCATGAAAGGCTGTAGGATTCGTGAAGTTGCTAGTATTCATGAAAGTCTGTAGGATTCATGAAAGTCTGTATGAATCATGATAGTCTGTAGGATTCATGAAAGGCTGTAGGATTCGTGAAGTTGCTAGTATTCATGAAAGTCTGTAGGATTCATGAAAGGCTGTAGGATTCGTGAAGTTGCTAGTATTCATGATAGTCTGTAGGATTCATGAAAGGCTGTAGGATTCGTGAAGTTGCTAGTATTCATTAAAGTCTGTAGGATTCATGAAAGGCTGTAGGATTCGTGAAGTTGCTAGTATTCATGATAGTCTGTAGGATTCATGAATGGCTGTAGGATTCGTGAAGTTGCTAGTATTCATGAAAGTCTGTAGGATTAATTCACGTCTGTAGGATTCATTACCGTCTGTAGGATTCATCACCATCTGTAGGATTCATGAAGAAGTATATTTTATCTGTTAATTGTGTCTTCAGAACCCTTGAAAGAAAACACTTCAGTGCTGGACTCACAGCTCAGACCTCACTGAATGAAGACATGATGTTAAACATTTCTCATTGCCTTCAGTGAGTGTTGTGACTGACGATGTTAGCAGCTCTGACTTAACTTTAGTCATTTTCCCAAACCCCTTCATCACTGAACCGAACTGACCACTGACTCCTACATGGTCTCCTGGACACGTCCTGAACACCTCACATTTGCATCAGTAAGTCCTTTAAATGTATGTTCCATCTTTCTTCTTTTTGAGTATTTCTGCGGTTGTTTCAAACCCTTCAGGTAAACAAACCCTGCAGGACGTTTCATTACAAGAGAGCAACGGTCGCGAGAAGAACTCTCTCTCAGAAACAAGCCTGGTCGAACATGAGCGTGAATTCTTTGGAGTCGGTCGCACATCTCTTGGCAGCAACATCCAACTATGACCCGCCTGTGAAAAGACCTGCAGTAACACTCGGGTCACTCCTGCTGAAGAGTGATACCCGTAGTACCACGGCGGTGATGGAATGGTTTCTCTTCCCAGGCTCTCTTTATTTGTCACACGAGGATGTAAATAGTCATCAACGCGTCACATGATCAAGAGTTAAACTGCTGTCAATCATGGATATTCTATCAAAAATCTTGATTCTTGTAGTTATGAAAAATAAAATGGAGGTACAAATGTACTACTGTGTGTGCGTGTGTGTACCTCAAAGTCGAAGTGTGTGTAAGAAAACCTTTATCAAAAACTTCATAAAGGTTTTCTTGCGTGTGAGTTGTGAGTGTCTGTTACTAATGTCAACACAATTGTCTTGACTGTGTGTTTGTGTGTGTGTGTGTGTGTTAGCCTAAGAGCTACAAATGTATGTGTGACCTCGGTTTTCCTGCAGGTCTGTATGAGCGTTTGTTCTGTGAAGGGATGAGTGTAAAGAAAAACACGACACACGATATGAGTGATGTCAAGGCACAATGTATTTTAATTCAATCTCAATTCCACAATTACAAAAGAAGGTCCATATGTCTGAGTCAGAAAGAGCTCTAGCCACAACACACCCCCAGGGTCAAGCAGTTTTTTTTGCATCCTCATCCTGACCTTCCTCTCCAGAAGTCCAGGCTCATTGGATGCAACAATTGTGTCTGGTGCTGTGTCTCAAATCGCATACTACTCTTAGTATACTAGAAGTTAGTATGCATCAGTTTAGTGTACATACTAACTAGTACGCAAATTCTCCACAGATAGTATGTCTCAAATCAAACACAGCTGCTACACACTAGACGGAAATCACATGACAGCTTCTTCTTCTACTACTATTTAACAATGTTTCAACCAACTGTTTGAACGCTATCGCCACCTGCTGGCAGCACGTTTTGCAACTTTGGAAAAAGAAATAAAGAAAAAATATGAGAATCTAAATATTTGCGAGATATTTAAGCTGGTATCCGTACCGAAGACGTGTCATCCTTCTACTGCTGCTGAAAATACACCTGTAAGTATATGCATTTAAATGTATTTATATATGACGTAACTTCCGTTTAAAACGTCATTAAGATGGCGGCCGTTTAGTGTGGTTAGTGTCCATCGAACCATGCTCAGTTTTGTGGGCGTGTTAGTACGCTAATTTAGTGTGCATGGCGCACTAAATTTCGCATACTAAGAATTGAGACGCACTAACGCACTAAAAATACTAACTTTGAGTACGCTAGTATGCGATTTGAGACACAGCATGGGTCTTATTGGGGTCGTTAAGCTGGCATCGACGGCAACTCCTCACCTGGCATAAAAACAAAAAAGCTTTTTATCCAATAACATTTTTTTTATACAGTTACTGTGTTTAAGTTCCCATCCAGTCTTCCTCATCCTTTTAAAGTTGTCCAGTAGAAGTCAGCGACAACCTCGGTTTCTAGTCCCAGGTCCAGTTCCATGGCACTCATGAAGGACGGAACACTTTTCATCCTCGGACAAAATCACCAGACTGAAATATTGCTGATGGCTTCCAGTATAGAACAGCCGACCATCTTTAGAAAGAAATATACAAGTTCAATAAACAAAACAAAATATTAACATTATCCAAAATATTAAATTTGCAACCCTAGAGCTTTAATCAGACCATTAAGTGTATTTACTACATGGTCCATATTACGAGCTTCATTGTCTTTCCAGCTTTTATTACAGTGAACTTGGTCTGTGGGCAAAAAATTCTCCAAAACCTTTTATGACATTATATTATTCTAAAACGCATTCTGAAAAAAAAATGTACATGTAAAAAAAAATGCATAACTTACTGTCGGAAAGTGTGACCTAAGAAAAGTATAGAAAATAAAAATCATAAATAATAAAGAGAAAAAACAACCTAAGTTGGTTTATATAGCCAGAAAAAAAATCACCACGATTACAATGAACATTATTAATGACACTGTTTTATGATTATTCTATTCTGACATAAGAAAATGAATCATTTATTTATGAATAAAATAATGTACTGTTGGAAATTTTGACCTCAGTAAAGTAGTGAAATAAATAATAAGTAAACGCACAAAAGGGAAAGTCATTTAATACAAATGCGCTTCAATGTTAAACACGAACAACGTGTTTTTCTGCCGCACAAACTCAAATTGTAAATAGGTGACGTCATTGCAGAGCACTTCCGGGTAATTACGCGCACCTGCGATGTGTTTGATCGAGTCAACAGATGAAGATTCTTCATTGAAGAATAATTCCAAACATCACATTTCCCCATTTATTATTTCGTTTTCCACCTTTTCTCCAACTTCACGATGGATTGGATAAAAAAAAAAGAAAAAGGAAGTTGATTCAACTTGACTGTTTCGAGCTACACCTGTGATGACGCTTTCCAGGTAAGATCCTTCGACTCTTAATCGTAATCGTTTAATGAAATGTAAATAACCGATGATAAAATCTTTTTCTATCTCAATGTTCCAGATAAGATCATTGATGTTACCACAATGGTTGTAATTGGAAACGAAACTTTGCATTTGCATCATGTATGAATGACTAATAAGTAAATATATTAAATATAACACCGCTAGCAAAACATCTAGACCTTTTGCAAAATGTCTAACAAAATGTCTAATTGTGATCTAAAATGTTTATTGCAAAGATCAGAGATATCTATTCTATTCAATTTTATTTTTAAAGTTTTAATACAAGGGAATGTGAACACCTTTTGAAGGAGGATTTCTTATAAAAAAAAAACAACTTTTGAGTTTGGAAGAGACGAGAGTTACAATAACTCAGTATTCTACTGCGCTTAATAGAGAGAGATGTGTTCTTTGAATCAATGCAAAAGTAAATTCTATTTGGTTCCTTTTGGAAGAAGAATTTCAGAGATACACATGGTATTGATCTGTGGACAAAGACTTCTAGAACTCTATTAAAACTATTTGAATTGTGTCTTCTATTCGAAAATACATGCATTGATAATCAAATAAATGTGGTTTGAGGTTTTCTTTGTTTAGCTAGTCTTTTCACAGACGTAAGGAAGTCTAAAAGTGGAACATAGTTCCTGGAACACTGAGGCTGCACTGTTTTTTTGTTTTGTTTTTTTTGTCTGAGTTTCTACATAATCTTTAGTCTATTACGAGAAGTTGTTCAAGCTTTTTTGTCTCCGTCCAATTGATTTGTTAATCTGCCTCTGATTGTATAAATACATAAACAATATGCTTCAATACATGTTGACTTTTTTTAAAATTCCTTTTCATCAATTTTTAGTGTTTATTTGGTTAATATCTAACTCCAATTTCCTGGAAAGTAAGATTTAATTATTCCACTACATTTATTTTAGTTGTTTGTTAAAATAAAGGCTAAGTAGAATATGGTTTAATAAATTTACATCTTACGCATACTAACAACTACCGCAAATCAGGTTACAGGTTTGAATATACTGTCTTCACTGTGGCAATGTTTGACATTGATGACTCTGGAAGTGTCTCTTCATGTGTGGTTGTCTTTCTTTGTTTTCTGAGACTAGAGTCCTGTCCAGAGGGTCCCCTCCCTCTGTCTCCGGCTAATGGAGGTAAGCCTCATCCCTCTGTTACCTTTCATAAGAAATAAACACAAGATGGTGAATGGAAAAAATACTGAAGCTCTTTTGGTAGCAGAAACAAAGACTATGTGTGCCATTATTCCATTTCATTTCTGCAACATAAATAGTAAAGTAAATGTTTAACGTTTTCTGTTAATTGCTATCCATGCAGAAATCCTTGGTGTGTGTAAAGCTGGGGATTTTAGACTTGTGGACGCAGCATGTGCACGGACAGATAGGGCTGTGTTCATATGTGGAGCTGCTGGCCAGAGAGGCCTGCAGAGAACAGCGCTCTGCTCTATTGTTGCAGCCCTTCTGTGGCAGAGTTCCACTGTCTAAGCTGCTTTGCATTCTGAGTGCAAAAGTAAGGGAGAGAGACTCTGATGTGGGAGGGGGAAGTTTAACCTCTTTAGTAATCCATGTTTACTTGTTGCTAAATGCCAAGTGATTACAATCCACACATTCTTGTGTGAACATGTCCACTAAAACTATCCTGAGGCAGGGCTTCTAGATCCCATTATGTTTCTTCACACCGTTTCATTTCCTTCACTAATGTCTGCAACTCAGCGGAAACGTCTTGGTTTACTGTAAACATTTTAACAAAATGCAACTAGTACAATGAGGTAATTTTATAGCTAAACTAATGGAGGTTGACAACAAGTTCCAGTCCAAACATAAACTTAAGGCATTTCAAATTATGTTTATATGGTTTTCCACAAATGATTTTCGTAGTACAGTTGAAAGAAACTGTTTTGGTGTTTTTTTTATTCAACCATCAGAATGTAATGTTGATTTTTCTGATTTAGTTGCCAGGATTGAGTTATAGGGGTGTAAGAAAATAGCGCTATAACAATATTTTTTTAAATCACAGATACTGTATTGATATTCAAAAGCACTGTATCGATAATTAAAAATATTAAAACATAAATAAAATGTAAATATATATACAGTGCCTTGCGAAAGTATTCGGCCCCCTTGAACCTTTCAACATTTCCCCACATTTCAGGCTTCAAACATAAAGATATAAAATTTTAAATTTTTGTCATGAATCAACAACAAGTGGGACACAATCGTGAAGTGGAACGAAATTTATTGGATAATTTAAACTTTTTTAACAAATAAAAAACTGAAAAGTGGGGCGTGCAATATTATTCGGCCCCCTTGCGCTAATACTTTGTAGCGCCACCTTTTGCTGCAATTACAGCTGCAAGTCACTTGGGGTATGTCTCTATCAGTTTTGCACATCGAGAGACTGGAATTCTTGCCTATTCTTCCTTGCAAAACAGCTGGAGCTCAGTGAGGTTGGATGGAGAGCGTTTGTGAACAGCAGTCTTCAGCTCTTTCCACAGATTCTCGATTGGATTCAGGTCTGGACTTTGACTTGGCCATTCTAACACCTGGATACGTCTATTTGTGAACCATTCCATTGTAGATTTGGCTTTATGTTTTGGATCATTGTCCTGTTGGAAGATAAATCTCCATCCCAGTCTCAGGTCTTTTGCAGACTCCAACAGGTTTTCTTCCAGAATGGTCCTGAATTTGGCTCCATCCATCTTCCCATCAATTTTAGCCATCTTCCCTGTCCCTGCTGAAGAAAAGCAGGCCCAAACCATGATGCTGCCACCACCATGTTTGACAGTGGGGATGGTGTTTTCAGGGTGATGAGCTGTGTTGCTCTTAGGCCAAACATATCGTTTTGCATTGTGGCCAAAAAGTTCGATTTTGGTTTCATCTGACCAGAGCACCTTCTTCCACATGTTTGGTGTGTCTCCCAGGTGGCTTGTGGCAAACTTTAAATGAGACTTTTTATGGATATCTTTCAGAAATGGCTTTCTTCTTGCCACTCTTCCATAAAGGCCAGATTTGTGCAGTGCACGACTGATTGTTGTCCTATGGACAGACTCTCCCACCTCAGCTGTAGTTATCTGCAGTTCATCCAGAGTGATCATGGGCCTTTTGGCTGCATCTCTGATCAGTCTTCTCCTTGTTTGAGATGAAAGTTTGGAGGGACGGCCGGGTCTTGGTAGATTTGCAGTGGTCTGATACTCCTTCCATTTCAATATAATTGCTTGCACAGTGCTCCTTGAGATGTTTAAAGCTTGGGAAATCTTTTTGTATCCAAATCCGGCTTTAAACTTCTCCACAACAGTATCTCGGACCTGCCTGGTGTGTTCTTTTGTCTTCATGGTTCTCTCTGCGCTTTAAACAGAACCCTGAGACTATCAAAGAGCAGGTGCATTTATACGGAGACTTGATTACACACAGGTCTATTCTTTTTATCATCATCAGTCATTTAGGACAACATTTGATCATTCAAAGATCCTCACTGAACTTCTGGAGTGAGTTTGCTGCACTGAAAGTAAAGGGGCCGAATAATATTGCACGCCCCACTTTTCAGTTTTTTATTTGTTAAAAAAGTTTAAATTATCCAATAAATTTCATTCCACTTCACGATTGTGTCCCACTTGTTGTTGATTCATGACAAAAAATTAAAATTTTATATCTTTATGTTTGAAGCCTGAAATGTGGCGAAATGTTGAAAGGTTCAAGGGGGCCGAATACTTTCGCAAGGCACTGTATATATATATATATATATATATATACATACATACATACATACATACATACATACATACATACATACATACATACATACATACATACATACATACATACATACATACATACATACATACATACATACGTACGTACATACACTGTGTGGATTAGATTAGATAAACTTCCTCTCCTTCGGGAAATTGTTTTCCAGCACATCAACAAAGACAATAGTCATAAAACAAGAACAAAGTCCAATAAAAAGAAGAAGAAGATGACACAATCTAAATCTTAAGATAAAGAACTTGGATCAAACAAAAATGACAAAGAAAAAGATGCAAAGATTAACATGGAATATCATCTTTTGGCTCCACTCCTACCTCCTCAGGAAGTACAGTCTACTCTGAACTTTGTTAAACACAAGGTCTGTATTGCAGGACCAGTCCAGCCACACACGAGGTACTTATAGTTGTGAACTGTCTCCACCTTGTGACCTCTGATGGACACTGGACGTGGATTTGTCCCGGACCTCCCAAAGTCCAAGACCAGCTCTTTTGTCTTTTAAGATCTTCAGCTGCAAGTGGTTTCTCTCGCTACAGTCCACAAAGTCACGTATCAGACTCCTGTACTCGTCCTCGCTGTTGTCCCTGATGCATCCAACAATGGAAGTGTCGTCAGCATACTTCTGGACGAGACTCGGCTCAGAGTTGTAGCACAAGTCTGAAGTGTATGAGGCGCCAGTACTGTCCCCTGAGGTGCTCCTGTACTGCACACCACAGTGTCAGACTTGATGTGTATATATATATATATATATATTACACCCTCTGAAAAACTTACAAAATTAGTGGTGGATCAAATACTTTTTTCTCTGCTCTAGTAATTCTAGTCTGATGTCAAAGACGGCCAAAGGTAATGTATGGAAAACTGCAGCTTCAATCACAAGATTGTATAGGACTTGGTTTGGAATAGGATTCATCTTTCAGCCCCTTTGTGTTCTGTGTCAGGATAATTGGGCTCTTGGGCCAAAGTATGTGTTGAAGGTGTCGACTAGGACGCCAACTCCCGACTGGGGGAGACACACCACAGGGACTCGGGGCGCCGACCACACAGGACTGCCCGACGGTGCCAGACGCCCGATAATCGGCGCGTTGTGTCAAGGCCTTTAGAGCTTTATGTTTGCTACTGCAACTGCTTCCCTGGTGCTGTATCCAGGTAATTGGAGAAGTACTGCTTTTAATACTAATGCTTAAACTACTACTAATTCTACAACTTATACTTACTTCTCAACCTTTTTCACTTTATTTCAACGTCTTCACGTCAGTCTTTTTCCTTTATGCCATCATTTCAACTGTTTCAACTCATTTTTACTTTGAATACTAATACTTTGAAGCATTTCAGTTTACAGATTCAGCAGAGTCAGCATTCACACTGCATTTTATTCTGGAAATGCTAGTTGTATTCACATTTAAAAAAAACATTTTGTAAACATTTGATCGCCTGTAAAGCAATCAGACACTTGATGGCGCTGTTGTTAATGTTTTTGACATTTTATCCGGATAAACTAGATGACATAACAATTATAAAAATATTTATTTACATTTACAAACCTGTAATGGATGTTTTGCATTCGACAAATAATGGTTTTAGAAAATCGGTTTTCTTATTTTGACAACGTTTAAGTCAGTAAGTAAGTAATCATTATTTGTAAAGCGCCTTTCACTGACCAGGGTCACAACGCGCTTAAACAATCAAAACTATACACAGTTAAAAATTAATTCTTTAAAAGGTCAAGACAACATAGAGCAGGCAGCGCTAAGAAAATAAAGATATTGCAAAAATTAAAAGGTTTTAAGATGTTAAAGAGAAAGGAGTGTTTGACACATAATTCATGTTATTGTCAAATGCAATTTTACTTCACATTAAAATAATTTAGAATATAAAAATAAACATAATTTAAATTTGCGAGGGAACTTGCCTGTTTTAAAGCTTGGCTCTTACATGGGTTTGAGTGGTGTTTGTTGCGCTTTAGTGCAAAAAAATGCATTTGATACAAAGCTGGGTGGGTACAAGCCCAGGGGTTTCCCGAGTTCTAGCTGCGGCCCTGGCACGTTCGGGTCGTGACGTCACTGCCAGGCTCCCCTCCATTAGGCCCAGAAGTGACAACAAAACAAACGAACACGGATGCAGCGATGGGAGTGGCCAGACGATCAGCTTGGATAACAGGATATGCGTCTAGTTTTGGGGTGAGGCGGCGGGGGTTAGAAAGTCCCCCCCAATAAGTTCTACCCATAAAACGCGTCGATTTTACTGGCAAGTTTGGACGCGAGTTCTCTTCGGGAGGGTTCGGGTCGCGGGCGGAAATACCGACACAGCGAGTTTCCACTCATGTGAGCGGGTGTGTTGGGGGAAGTTGCGCTGACATGTTTTCCTGGACGTTTCTCTGTAACTAAAACCTCGCCTGGATTTCTGCGGGGACTTTCTATTTTGGATTATTTCGGGCGTCCCCGGGTTGATCGTCGACGCGCACGAGCGCCATATTGCGCGCAGGAAAGAAAGTTGTCAAGTTGCGCAGTTTTCATGGAGCTGCACGCACTTTGATCCACAACCACAGCCGCTCCACGGAGTCGGCGGTGGAGAACTTTTTTGGCACCAAATCTAAGGTACTTTTTTGTTTGAGGCACTTCTTGTCCTAAAACAACATATCTAGAGACTGGCTGCGTGACCCCTCTGCTTCCTGACAAATGGCCCCCAGCGCCCCTTTGGCTGCGGCTCGTCAACTGCCCCTGCAACTGTAGCGATATCATCGATTTTTACTGTTAACGCTTTGTTTATTGCAGCGTCAGCTTCTTGCCTCACCTGCCATGACGTCACCCTTCTGACCGGACTGTTGGTTTAATCTAAGGCCTCGATGCAAACCTTTATATTTTATGTCATAAAGTTGTTTTTTTAAAAACCCTGCGGAATTCATAGTATTTTGGAATAATCTTACATCATCTATTGTAATGACTGTGTGTAGTCGTGCAGTGTAATTCCCTTCTACACTAAACGGTACAATTACTATACATTCTAATTTACAGTTAAGATTTACTGCAAGCGTTACATGTAATTACCTCTTTCTACTGTTATTACTGCAAGAGGTTACCATGACTATGCAGCGATTGTGGAAGACCTGAAACCAGTTTATTTCATGAGCTCTTGCAAAACCTGTACTAGTAATATATAATTTTTAAACTATAAACATGTTTATTGAATTCCATTATGCATTTTTAAATATTTTAAAATACATTTTTACCAAGGCCAGGCATAATTTACGCCATGTCTGACAAGCCCTTAAGTTTAACTGTATTTTATTTATGATTTTAGATCAATAATGTTTTACAACGCTACTAAAACAAATTCCTAAATGGTGGAACCCTTCACTGATGATGGCAATTCAAGAATTTAACATTCTGATTCTAAATGTGTGTCACGCGTGGACTTTTCCGCTGCTCGGTTAAGTGAATGGAACTGGAAACTAAATGGTGAACTTGCTAGCATAGCTCGTCAGATAGTTAGTCATTCATAGGTGGAGATTCAATGGAAATGGAAAACTGTGCAAAAACCTCTAAATAAGAATTGGTACCTTAAGTTGGAAAACCAGTTGTGGTGCAAGTTGTTATTAAATGTCTCAAAAATGACTAGTCTCGCTGTAAAATGAAGGATCCATCTATAAATAATTGTAAATGGAAAAAGTAAAATAAACCAGACGAAAATGACATTTGCTTTTCTTCACCAGGTCCTAAGGAAGCTGGGAAGAACTAACGGCTCCAATTCGACCCGTGCGACCCGACCCACATTTATATTTCCTGACAGCAAGTAAGGAAGCATTAAAGACGGTCAACGACTTTTTTACACGTAAACATCAAGACTCTGTGGCCCCTCATCAATATTTGAAGCCTTTCAACTTTACTATGAGTCTTCCCTCTCAGGTGACCCCTGATAAGAGCAGTAAGCATCGGCCCGCAGCCATGAAAGAGCCCGTGCAGCACCCAGGGGAGGTATATTATGGGATGGGCCCTCCAGCTTTAGAGACGAGCCACACAGAGTCCGCTAGCAGCTCCGGAGTTTACAACCCGGAGAAAGGGCCCCAGAATCTACCTCCCTACCAACAGGGTGCCCCCGTGAAATGGATGGGCCAGACCTCGGGACAGACTCCTGGCTGGTCCCAAGAAACCCCTGCTGCAGCAGCATGGGGGCAGAACTTTGGCCCCTACATGGGTGGAATGGATGTCCGGGGTCAGATGGCGTTCCATAAAGGAGCCCATGAAGGTGTCGCCCGGCAGATGGGCAGTGAAAGTCAGCAGCAGCAGAGGCCAGTAGATGTTTACAGAGATGCCCCTCAGAGCCAGACTCAGGGGAGGGGCCTTCAGTGGGAGCAGCATGCGGCGTCCACCATGCACCAGGCACAGCTGCAAGCCTATCAGCATGGTCATAAGAGTGTGGATCTCCAGGGTCAGTCTCATGCGGCAGCGCCCCCCCACAATGTGCAAGGGACCATGCTGCAGCCCTTCCAGACCACCTTTAGACCCAACAAGCAGCAGTTCCCCCCGGGGTACTACTCGGTCTTCCCAGGCAGCAAGGGCATGCAGCAGCAGCAGCAGAAGTCTCAGCAGCAGATGATGCACCAGGTGCAGCAGCAGCAGCAGATGCAGCAGCAGCAGCAGCAGCAGCAGATGCAACACCAACATCGTCTTCAGCAGCAGCATCACCTGCAGCATCAGATGCAACATCAGATGCAACAACAGCAGCAGCAGCTGCAGATGCAACAACAGTATCACCAGCAGCACCTGCAGGGTCGCCAGCAACACCTGCAGCAGCAGCAACTGCAGCAGCAAAGTGTTCCTCAGCAGGAGACCCCGCAAGTGCAAACCAAACCAAACCCCAATTTCATCTACCAACAGCCAGAGCTTTGTTTACATGAGCCTGAAGGGGAAGGAGTCCAACCAGAGGAGGACCAGCAGGGAGCGGAGAAGATCAATCCAGGAGAACCGTCGGACACCTGGCCAGCGGCTCCTCGACGTTCTCGCAGGCTCTCCAGAGACGGTCAGTCACCTCAGGGGTCTCCGGCCACAAACCTCTGGTCTACGAGCTCCAAAGAACCGTCGCTGCCCCAGAACGGTGTTGCGAGTGTTCAGGCGGTCAAAGGCGGGGAGAACCAAGCGGCGTCTGGTGGAGTGATCCAGAGTACCCGGAGGAGAAGGAGAACCTCTAAGGAGATCAACTTGGAGACTCTTGCCATGAAAGCATCTGAGATGGAGTCGTTGCCGGCTAAAGGACTCAAGGTATGTGTCAGAGCTCTGCTTCATTCATACTTTGATAATATTTTCGATACTTTCGATACTTTGATAATATTTTTTTAAGTAAACCATTTAATAAAAATAAATATTAAAAATATATATATCAGAAAACGTAGACGTAGACAAACATACACGCACATATTTGTACTGTCCTCGTTGGTTTCGCCAATAACTCGTGCATTAGGTATTTACTTTACAATTAAAAAGCCATCGTTTCTGGATTTTTTTGGATTTTTTTTGGGTCAAGTACTCCGACTTGACTCTCAGAATTTAAAGATGTCTTTTGACAAAGTCTTAACTGCTTTCATTTAAAACAAATATTTCCAAACTGCTTTGAAAGCTGCTTGAGTCCACTGTATCCTCTTGTCCTCAGTAATCTTCGGGATCTCAATTGAGATCATGAGATTTCAATGTAAGAGCGCATATGATTTGCATATTCATTGTTAATAAAAATGTTTTATTTTAAATGCTTTAGTCAAACACATAACACTGTATAGTGAAAAACTGCGCGACCGTGTATCTGTTTTATTTCTTACAACACTAGTTCTAAGTTATGATGATGCGACTAAGCTGAAGGCGTTGGTTGGCAACGTCAACGTTTCCACACGGACACAACCCGTTTACTGACGGCAACTGAGCAAACCAGCAGATTAACAATCGTTTCACAAAAATCACACATATTTGCTCAAGTTGGCTCTAAATACACGTTAGCTCAGTTGCTAAAGCTAACAATCGATCAGGTACTTAGTGTGTGTGCTTACATTTGAAAACCATTAGTCTTTAAATCAGCAATATTTTCAGGAAACGCTCTTTTTCATGCAAGAAAAAGGGGAAGAATTGAATTTCCTTCCTTAAGTGTGCAAAAACCACAGTCTAGTAGGTGGTTGATTTTTTTTTTCTCTTTAGCACCTCCATATTTCAGGGGTTTAATGTCAGTGGTAGCTCTTATGTTGCATTATTGTTTTACTTTTTTAATGATACCAAGATATAGATAGAAATATGGAAGTATTATGCCATCATAATATTGAATTGTTTTAGGAATTGCATTTTTAAAATCATTTAGTTTAATAATTCATTCTACATTTCATTCGATATGGAACGTTTGAATTAAAAACATACATCTAATATTTCAAAGTTCATTTGTTTATTTTAAACGTGAAGTTTGATATTAAAATTTAAATAATTCAAAAATAAATGTTCTAAATTCAATATGATTTATTACCTGCCTTTTAAATTCAATGTGCAGATGTTAGTAGTATTATAATGTCTTTTATATATTTTTTATTTATATATATGGAAAACCATGTAGAATGTTGCGGTTGACTTTTGTGGGTGTATTCCACATTTTAGATTATTGATGTGTTCACTTTCAAGCACGTGGATGGAAGAACACAAGCAAATGAAACCTAAATGGAAAGTTATTGAAATGTTGTATCTCAAGAGCACAATATTTGAGTTTGTAATGACACGTTGTTCTCACACTGTAATTATTCAAGAGAAATGTTGTCCTT
This sequence comes from Callionymus lyra, assembly GCF_982586985.1. Classification (NCBI taxonomy): domain Eukaryota; kingdom Metazoa; phylum Chordata; class Actinopteri; order Syngnathiformes; family Callionymidae; genus Callionymus; species Callionymus lyra. Next base: position 11,241,362 of record NC_141830.1, read on the forward strand.
TCTTGTTTATTCTAACCAAGAATGTCATTCAGACGCTAGCGTTTTCAGCGACGACACACCAAAAAAAATCTTTTTTTAAAAATTGGGTTTCAGTGGAAGACTTGGCAAGTTCTAATGTAGGTCTTTATACAGACCGTCCTGGTGTTTTTCTTATTTGTTACCTTTTGCAGCCTCGGCGTACAGTTGGCTGATGCATGTCTGCACACCTCCACATTCCTCAGGCGCTTTCTCATTCATTCAGGGAGGGGCTGCATTGTAAACCTGCACAGCTCTCTGCACCTTCACACGCCAAACTGGTTTGATATTGTTTTGAATGGAGCTGCAAAAAAAAATTGGTTTAAAAAAGTGTTTTTTAATAATGCGGCCAAACTCCTCTAGTGTTGCAGCGACATTGTGTTTTTACCTGAAACGGAAACCTCTTTATTGGCCAATATATATATATGTTGATTACTTCAACGGAATTTCTCTTCAGCTGTCGGCGAGTCTTTAGGGATCTTCCGTAAAAGCAAACATTTCAAGTCTCTGTGTGAATTAATGGTAACATTTAGAGCACAAAGGAGATTGAAATACAAATGGAATAATATTCAAAAAAGTTCAAGAACAAACAGTCAATGTGACTCGGAAATGAAAGTGAAGATAGTAGCAGTTTACACTTTATCTTTTTATTACTTTACTCCTCCTCCTCCTCCTCCTTTTTTCTTTCCACTAATGCCATAATAACCCTTTATTGCCCACAGGATTTGACATTGCATTTCAAATACTTTTTCAAGGTTGATCTTATCTAGTCAATCCCATTAGCCCCTCCAAACAAAGGCAATATTTAATCAGACTTCCTGGGACAATAATCCTGGACAATCTTTCTGAAAGTAGAAGGAAATCTGGAGCTTTAATACACTGTAAGCATTACATATACACCTTTAAAAATCTGCTAGGCCGATGAGTTTGATGACAGGGTGTGACACACAAGAGTCATGTTTATTTAGTTAGACAATGCTTGTGGACAGTTTTATTTACAATCTTGAGCTTGAATCAAGACAATCTGTGAAGAAACATTAGCTTCTGTTCTTGACCGTTTTAAGTCCAACCACAGCAACTAAAAACACCCGGACCACTGGTAGATGAACTCAATGATAAGAGGCCATGATTGAATTTGATTGTTATTCTATCGTTAAATGGTTCAAATCAATACTCATTTAGTTTTACTATGTTATTAAGTTGAAATTTCCTATTTTATTTTTTTGTCTTAAATGTTACTTTTCTGTGTATTCGAGACGATCTTACAAAATGCTGAGAAAACATTGGTAGTGGCAGCATCAGCATGAGAGCGAACATTTCATGACTCGGTTAAAACGGAGGCAAAAGTACCTTTAGCAGACGAGTAGAAGAAGATTTCTGCCACATTTTTTCTTTGAGGATAACGTTTCTGTAGCCATTAAACATAAATAATATATAGTGTTATTCAGCTGTAATGTTGTTGTTCCTCATGTCATTCGAAAAAACTACTGCGATCTTCCCTCTCAACGTATTCACACTTGCCGTCCCTGCAGGAGGATGGACCATCAGGCCGACAGAGCTCCATGGTTCCCCTCGTCATGCCTGTGTCTGTGCCTGTGCACAGGAACCAAGCAGACCCAGACCGGGGCTGGCCTCAGGGACGGCCCGGCACGGGTGAGCGGCTTGCAGGACTCTCAGACCACAAGCTGTCTGTCATCGTAGCTAGAAGAAGATCCCTGAGGAAGTCTATCACAGACAACTCTGGCCAGGTAGGACTTCTTTATCTGAAGGTACATGGTTTTACACTTGTCTGGAAAATATAATGATAATAATAATAATAATAATAATAATGAACATCATATTTATGTAGCACTTTTCGGGACACGCAAAGACGGTTTACAAGAACAATATATTTTTAAATATTAAGTCCACATGTTAGTATGTGTACTGTCTGGACATATGATGCATATTACAATACAGGGTCAACAATATATATATTTCTGTAGGATCAAGGATATATTTGTAGTATTGTTGAGTACTTGTGGAGTTTACAGACCACATGACTCTTGATGAAGTCGTAACTGCTTTCATTTGTTTTGAAACCAAAATATGTCCAAACATCAGTTTAAAAGCTGCTGGAGTCGAATGTATCCTCTCATCCTCAGTCATCATCTAGATCTTGCGGGATTTCCTTGTTCCCTGAGCTGCGGAATACATACATTCAATGTAAATGCTACATCGAAAAATACATGTTTCCACATTTTATTGAGATAAAAAACCTTAAACATAATCCATCTATAGAAATAAAATGTGATTTGAAATCCAAAATATTGTTTCTTCAAATTGAATCAGTGCTGTTGACAGGATGGTGTTGTGATAAAATACAAGCACACTTTTCCTCCGTCCAGGACTGCGATGAAGACTCAGGACTGGACGAGGAAGGAAAAGCCAAAATAAAGCGGAGACCTCGTCCAGAGCCGCTCATCATCCCTCCTCCTAAACCGGCAACGTTCATTGCTCCCTCCGTCTACTCCTGCATCACCTCCTACCAGAGCAACCTTCGTTCCCCGGTGCGTCTTCCCGAACACCCGCTCACCCTGCCGCCCTACACGCCGCCTCCCATCCTGTCTCCGGTCCGTGAGGGTACCGGACTTTACTTCTCCACGTTTCTCAACAACATGGCCGCCACCGGTCAAACCCTCCCGCCGCCACCGCCACCGAAGTCGGCCACGAGAAGTCTCCTGCGCTCAAGTATGTTTTGATATGTAGGTTTAATTTTAAAAAATGGCATGAACCTGAAATTAATTCATTTAAAAAATGTTTTTCTTTATGCAGCAAGTTCAGAAATCACTCCTCCCGTCCTTCCCATGATCAGCGATCTTACACCGGTTAGCCTTGAACCGTAAGTTTTATTTTTGAGACTCTCATTTATTACATATTTAAAACCCTTTTTATAACAATAATATATATTTGTGTCACTCAAAAGCAAATGTAATTGGCTTTTTAAAAGTATTTACAAGCAGTTTGTCCTGACTTTCTATCTTCCAGGCGGATCAACATTGGACAGAACTATCAGGCAGAAGTTCCGACCATTCAGGATCGACTGGGTTCCAAGCTGGACCAGCACAGAGCCGACTTGGTTTGGGTCCCGCAAGACGAATCGTGTCTTCGTGAACAAGAAGGTAGTTATTGACCTGAGTTTATGACCTTTTCTTTATTCACTTTTGTGACAATAACCTGTTAGCATGTGGGCTAATGCTAGCATTTAAGCTAACGCTTAATACAACAGTAGTATATCTTTCACTGCTTAGTTTATTAATGTGTTCTTTTCACAAGACCCCAACAACATTTTAATTTCCAATATATACCTTGAAATATTTGTGAATTATTGTGTGCAGTAAGATTAGTGTTGGGTATTGTTGTCAATAATATACTGTACTCTATAAAAAAGAAGATAAATCAATGCTTGATATATTTTTTATATCTGGTGATGCATACCATGGTAGAGGGGCAACGATACAATATATTGAGATACTGTTGTAAATAGAATATATTTGGAGTATTGTCTAGTACTTGACTCTGGTGTTGAAGAATTTAAAGACCACACTTCATTGGTTTTTAAACCAAAAAATTTCCAAACATCAGATTTAAAGCTGCTGGATTGAACTGTATCCTCTCGTCCTCAGTCATCGCCGGGATCTTGCAGGATTTCAATATTCAGTAGTGACTGCAGATGTTTGATTGCCCTTCAAAAATCAAAAGTTTGAATATTTGCATGTTAATTGTAAATATAAAATCTAATAATTTTTATTTTACTCATCTATCAAATTATTAACCATAAACAAACTGTGGTGAAACATAAAATATTATTTGCAAACCAAAAATGGAAAACATGATACACTGTGCTATTGACTGTGTATTTAGCATGGTAGAAAATAATACGGTGATATATATATATATATATAACATGTTTAACTCTTTCTGTCTTAGTGGTGGGCAGTTTGATGAAGATGGCGTGTTGTAGTGTGCTCCGAGGAGGAGGAACCAACCAGGAGCTGGTTTTACACTGTTTACATGACGGTGGTGGTCGTATTCTTGTAAGTACGCTGAGCAAATGTATCCTTTTATCTAGTAGTGTTCGCCATTATGAGTCATAATTCTGCCAAATTTTAATATTTATTAATATAAAACGATTGAAATGTCACTAAACGTGACATAATGTGTTTCACAACTTTATTTTGATGCATAACTGTGGATCTGTCTCTTTCTTTCCGATTATTTTAATTGACTTTTTATTGATTTCACCATCAGGAGACGCTGGAACGCGTAATGTTTCAGGATCCTCTCTTCCCTAAAGGCCACCGGTTGGCAGATTATCACTACTCAGGTCAGCCTCCGTCTTCAAACCGTCTGTCCAGCATGACTTTTCTTTATCACAATGACATCTTGTGAGCAGTGAAACAATGATATGTTGTCCTGCCACAGGCTCTGACCGCTGGACCGCTGAAGAGAAACAGTACTTTAACAAAGGGATCAGCGCATACAGGAAGGATTTCTTTCTGGTGCAGAAACTGGTAATTTTATCTTCACATAGAATTATGGATGCTTGGTTCTGATATTTGGGTGAATCATTCATTTCACTTATTGTATATTTCTTTAAGGTGCGAACAAAGACGGTGGCTCAGTGCGTGGAGTTCTACTACACGTACAAGAAACAAGTGAAGATCGCTCGGAGTGGAATGCTCAAGTTTGGTCCTCCAGACTCTCCTGATAAACAGAGCGAGGCCTCGGTCGACTTCAAGGTATTTTGACATCAAAGCTATTTTATTATCATGGAGGTTCATCAGTTCCATCAGATTATTGAATTGTTGAATTTAACATTTAAATGTTGAAACTTTGAGTTTTTCTAATAAAATGTTGTTGTTATTAAGCATTGAAATATTGTTTAAATAAAAAAAATCACTATTTCTACATTTAAATGTTAGATGTGATGCTACTATTGTTTTTTTGTTTTTTTAATAATTAAATTTCTAAAAAAAAAAAATATTTCATTGACACAAGTTTGAATTTCTAATTTATCTCTTTTTTTTTTTAAATAAAAATGTTCTCATTCATAGCCCTATAAATGCAATGTACAATTGTTGGCTTTATAGTGCCACCAGTTAAAAACAAAAGTTTACAAAGCTGTTATTTTTTATGTTTATTTAAAAGGAAAATAATACAAAATAGTGCATTTAGGGAGGTTTTTTAATATTCGAATTAGAATATCAGAAAATATGTGTTAAAAATGATTGTATCTTAAAATTCAATTATTAATAGAAGAAAAAAAGAAAAAAAGATATTGAAATTCAATCTCTTAAAAATAAACCCCTGCAGGTTAAAAACCTTTCAATACATTTTTAAACATTTTACATTAAATTCAACCATTCAATATTCAGATGTTGCTGATGTACTTCAATATATAATTTAACTTGTGTTTCTTTGATCAATCAGAGTTCACATCAGCCAAGACCCCCTCTAGATGTAGACGTCAGACAGGGAGTGCCCCATGATGGCAGCCAGCAGCAGAGGGCAGCACAGTCCCTGCAGGTCCACGACTATGTCAGTGTCTTCTTCTTCTTCTGCTGCTGCTGATTCACTGTGTCAACGTACAGCATTTTCATGGTTGTGTTTGGAACTGCAGACGGGATCAGTGTTGGTGCTGAAGGAATCTGAAGCTGAGGTTGTCCGCCCGCTGCCCCCCCCTCCTCCCGGGCGACCTCGAGCTGAGCCAGCAGCCAAGAAGGGCAAAGCACCTCCTAAACCCCCGCCGGACCCTGACGCAGTGTTTCCATGCAAGAAATGTGGCAGGTAAGTCGTTTTTATTACTTCAGTACAACAGTGGTCCCTCAGGGGCCTACTTTATTTTAATAACATTATTGTTACTGATTTCCATGAAGTAGATGACAATATTTAGTTATTTAAAAAAACAACCTTAAAATTGCATTTTAAGTGCCATCCCTCTCAACAACCCTCTCAGTAATGGTGACCTGAAGAGCTCCTGTACTGCTTTGCCGCCCAGCCAACCGATCACTTTTGACATGGCAACATAGACGAAGAATTTAAATACATTATTGTTGCGACAAGTCTTTTGTTGACACCATAAGTAAAATGGGTTTGGTTATTAGTGCCTCATTTAGTTCTCTGGGTATGTTGACGTTTATCTGCTTTTCAAGTTAATAACTAGGTCGTAACATAATGCAAAAAGACGAGTTGCTTTGCCATTCCTGACAGCAGCTTGATGCAATATAGTTGCGAAAGACGGAAGTGAAGGTGAACCTTTATTTAGCAATACATACGATTTGCTACGATATACATTTGGATAAACTTGTATCATTTTCTGAACCATTGAAGGGGACACTGAGTTTGAGTGACATCTCGTTCTATTTCCACCTTTTTTTTGGGTTAAATGAATTGAACTGAAAGACAAAATATGTCCAAACATCAGCTTTGAAATCAGCTGAAGTCGACTGTATCCTCTCGTCCTCAGTCATTGTCGTGATCTCACCGGGTTTCATTGAAATACCTCCTGCCATTTAGCATGGAAAATGTATTTAACGTTAGTATCTATCTCCATAACTCTTATTTCTGAGGGGTTTTTAATGATCTGTAAAGTTTTAGAAAAACCTTTATGTATAAATGAAACGTTACAACAACCTACATGTTCTTTGTTTCCCAGAGTGTTCCACAAAGTGAAGAGTCGCAGCGCTCACATGAAGAGTCACGCGGAGCAGGAGAAGAAGGCGGCGGCGCTCCGGCAGCGAGAGGAGGAGCAGGCGGCGGCGGCGGCTCGAGCCAGGAAGGCGGCGGCGGCGTCTCTGTCATCGAGTCTCGGCGGCAACAACGGCGTGTCGAACCAGGCGGACGGCAGCAGCCATGAAGACTCGTCGGTGGAGGACGACGACAAAGACGAGGACTGGCGCTAGTGCAAAGTCAGCGAAATGACAAAGTGGGACAACAGTCCTGCTAACACTCCTGTGCCGCTTCTACTCCAGAGGATGTTTATTTTTGTAAAAGCACTTATCGTTTACTTTGGCCTACACCAATGTTGCCTTTTATTTAATCCTTGTTCATTTCTGAGTGTGTGAGGACGTTTTTAAGATAATCAGGTTTTCTACTTCGCAATAATACAGTAAGATCAAATCATTTTTAAAGTGTTCCTTTTAAATATGAAAAATATTTTATATTTAAACTTGGATTTTTCACTTTTACCATCGTCTTTTTCTGCTACGGGGCAGTTTAAATGTACAAAAAAATATATAAAAGTTGCCATATATTTATGAGATGAATGAGATATACTGTTATAATGGTTCTTGGTAATGTTGAAAACGTATCCATGTCTGCTGCAAATTGACTTGAGGTTTATTAAATAATCTGGACTCATTTGTTGTGGGTTTGATTGAAGGCAGCATGCAGTACTGACGAGAACCAGCAGGTGGAAGAAGCGCGTCACAATCGCAGCTGGAGTTTAAAATGACCATAAGTGCTAAAAATAAAGCATTTTTTTTACTATATTCTCTAAATTAAAATAATTATTTAACACGTTTCTGCTTTGCCAAGGTGGGATTGGCTACAGATATAATATGAATTAAGAATGATTATTAACTTTTATTATATACAATATTGTATATATTTCTTGTTTTTATTAGTTTGCTAAACAACAATATAGTTTGGGTGTTATGACTTTCCACGCTCTTTTTTTTCTGGATAATAAGTTTCTTTTAACATAATAAAATGGTAACATTAACAAGAAAATATTGGAGAAAAACTAGAGTGAATTGAAATGACAATGTGTAATAAATGATATACAGTATAAATCAAGTGGTAAAATGTATGAATGGGAAACATTTTCATTTTAAGAAAATGAATGAAGAAGAAATGTATAAAGGGGTTTAATGGTTTAAAAAACACAATATTCATTGGTATGTTAAAGCCCCCCAATAAATATGAAATATTTTAACTGTAATGTTTTTGCGTAGTTACAAATTATAAAAAAAAAATCTCTGCTCGCATTTTCTTCTGCTGCACTGAAGTGAAAACATGCAATGACCTCTGATGGAAGGGTCAAAGGGTCACATGGCCATCATTGCAGGATATGGCATTGAGCTGTCGTTCCATAACTCGCCCAGTTAAAGGCCTGTCACCTTCAGGAGATGAGATCTCAGTGTGTCACCTTGAGATCGATCAGGTCGTATTTCTGTCAGCGCGGACCCTGACATTTGTCCCGATAAGATATTGCTGTGAAGAGCCATGAGAGATTAGACGTTAGATATTGATGATCAGCGTCAGCTTTTCAAGAATAAAAACAAAAAAAAATGAGCATTGTCTTGAAATTACATTTACACTGTTCAGCTTAATCTCAGAATTTGTCAAAGAACCACACTTCCCAGAGTGCACCAGCAGCAGCAAAACAACTGCTTCAGTCATTGGCACTAATGTGGAGCACCTGTGAACTGTGAAGTCATGGTCGTGAAATGTTTTATTTACTTTCATTGTTTTTGAAATGCTTCTGAGATGTTCAAATTTCTTTTTAACTGTGGTAAATATTAGTTAAGGAACACAATGCAGAATTTACTATATTGATTTTGTGATTAATGGGTTTGCTAAAATAACATTTCATTCAAGTTTGGAAAATCAAAGGTAAAAGATTAAAAACAATAAATATAAAAATTTAAAATTAAATATCAGAGCTTTACTAAAAAGGTTTTGGAAATTTCATGAAATTAGATTTAGTGCTTGTTAATTCATTTAAAATATTTGATTAAGATGTTTAAGTGAATTTAAAATATTCGAATGTTTAAATTATTTTAAAATGTTTGAATGTTTAAGTTAATTTAAAATGAATTTAGAATGTTTAAATTCAGTTAAAATTCATTAAAAATGTTTAATTTAAATGGATATTTAAAATGTTTTTTGTTTATCTGTCTTTAAAGGTTTACAACCTAATCACTGAGAAGCCGAAAGAAAAATAAAAGTGATTGAGTGTAACATTTGAGTTGTCCTTGTGTCCTTTGGAACCTGAACAGGAGGACTTGACATACACTAACGTATAAAATGTAACTATCTTAGTATCACATCATAGCAAGCTTTTGCTACAACTAGCTGTTTCTTTGCTAATCCTTTTAATTTGCTTTTAAGAAGTTAAAACACTTTCATCTTCACTTTTAATATAGCAGAAGATTCATATGATAAATATTACCCACTATTTCAAACATCAAAGATCTTTTCTTACCAAGTTTAGTTAGTAAAGTTTGTCAGGTTTAAGTAGCGGCTAACCGTTTTGACGTATTGTTGAGTATTGTATTAATAACTTCAACTCATGCCATCTCACTTACGTACTTAGTATTTTCTCAGTGCAACTCAACGATTTTTAAAAGTGTTAAAGATCCTTCTAGTTTAAGTCCTACTAGTTCAAAATGTATGTTAAATATCTTTAATCTAACACTTGGGGTACCGTTATCAAAAGGTAACTCCAGGTTTAAATAAAATCTAAAATTTGTTATTGAGCAAAAACACACATTTAACAAAAATCTAAAATATGGTTAGCTGAAACTGTTAAAACGCTAACCTTGGCATTTTCACATTTGATCGATACAGCATTTTTTATTTTATGGTTGTCTTGGGCTAAATTTTTGGTATGAGAACTGTTTGTCTCACTTCATTTATTGCACATTCAAATTGAAAATAAAGTTTAAAAAAACACATAAGCTTGAATTTAACTTTAATGAAATAAAATATATTTGAGCAGTAATGTATTTTGTAAATACAGCCAATAGAAAAACTTGCTTTAAAGTAAAATCTTAACTAAATATATACATAGTTCACAAAATATTTTGCCCCTGAGACCCCTGGCGTTTCATCGATACATTTGAGCTGCACTGTTGTGTCAGACATCAGGACCAGGTGTTGGGTTATCGAACCCTCCTCCTCTCTTAGGGTCCTCCACTCTCAAGAAAGACGTCAGTGTTGTGAACTGAGACAAGATCCAAATGATGGATCAATGTCCGGAAGACGGATGTGAAAATCGATGGATCCTCACTGGCAAGGCTGAGGTTACGTATGATGCATATTATTTAAGCTATAGTGTGTCAGCCTTAAGAGCTTGATTGTCTGTGTGACCTCTGACCTGTGAGTCTTGTCAACATTTCTTGGAACTCTTGCCATTTTGGGGTCAAAATACACACACCATAAAATTTGGAAAAAGCACAGTACCTGTTCCGTAACACTTTGTGAGGCTGCCTAGTATCAAATACTCCCGTAATAGAATACTACGAAGCCTCACAGTGTAATACTATGAAGTCTTGCAGTGCAGCTGAGCCTCCTGTAGAAATACCAGTGAGGATCTGATGAAGCTTCCTGAAGCATTATGTTCAGAGTCCACTAGAGGGACAATATGCAATATTATTCTTTTGAATCTAATGAAACCACATCATTTTTAAACTGATGGTGCCACCTACTGACTTCACAACAACATGACACTGTTTCATGAAGCTTCATCAGCCAACCCATCAAGACTCTGAAGACTAAACCGGTCCGTCTGATGTCATACTTAAGTTTTCCAACACTATTTTCTAGACGTTGATTTTTGGCCTTTTTTACAAGTTTCAGTGGTTAAAATAGGTCGACTTCTACCTTTTTTTTTTTTTTTTAAGCCTTCAAAAAACATTTTACAAATTTGGGCAACAATTGTTTGCGCTCACATGGTCCGTCTGATATCATACTTAAGTATTCCGACATTATTTTCCATTTTTGGAGACGTTTTGGCCTTTTTTACAAGTTTGAGTAGTTAAAACAGGTAGAATTCTACTTTTTTTTTTTAGCCTTCAAAAAACAACATTTTAAGAATTTGGGCAACAATTGTTTGCGCTCACATCGTCCGTCTGATATCGTACTTAAGTTTTCCGGCATTATTTTAAATTTTCGGTGATGTTGATTTTTGGCCTTTTTACAATTTTGAGTAGTTAAAATAGGTCGAATTCTACCTTTTTTTTGAGCCTTCAAAATCAACATCCAATAGTCAGGATTTAAAAAGGCTTTTGTCGAGTCGGTTTTCCACTATCTCTTCCTGGAAACCTTTAAAAAGTCCCCCAGTACTTCAGCAATGAATGGAAATGAATGCAACAGCCGTCTCTGACAAATAAATCCTTACAAAAAAAGCAAACATTGGCCGAATAATGAACTATATGCATCTTTCTGGACTGATAGCTCAAAGATTTTACAATTTACTGCCTTAAAAATATAGCATGTTTTTAGCTCTTCTGCGTCATGTTCCGCAATCTGTTGCGATCGTTGGAACCCTTTTGACTCCATTCAAAGACAAAGAAAATATTACATATTAAATGGAATGATTTTTGCATTTTGAATGTAACATTTTAATTCAACATTTAACATTTTATAATTCTCTACACTCTAGGACTGCTACATTGGTCACACAGACTTGATCCCTTGTTCGTATCCGCTGGCGTGTCACCGGGAAACCATCATCATGGATACAAATGGCTCATTTGACAGTGGGCGGCCATGTTTACCCTCCGGCGTCCTCGCCATAAGAGCCGCTCCAGCTGACGACTGTAGTCATGATGTAAGCGCAACTCAATTTCAAACGTGGTCGGCGGCCTTGAGCGGTGTCGTTTTGCCTCACCGACCTCCTGACCCGTCACACCTATCTCTTTGATTGGTGGTCCGCCCGTCATCTTCATCCCCCAGATTGCACCGCCGCCCCCCCAATTCGGAGCGACGTCCGGCTCGGCGTACGTTACCGGCTCACTTAATGAAATTACAGCCATCAGTCAGCGTTTTAGCTGCGGCAGCTCTATTGTGGTTCTTCACACGACGCCTTCCACGCCTCATTCGCTCCAGTCACTGCAGCGGACGCTGCGAGGAAATGCTCGACGGCAACATGTTCTCAGGGATCTCCTCCACGGCTCACTTTAATCAAACATATTCACACTTCAGTGTGACAGAGAACGTTTATTGGTTTCTTCCCTGCTGTCGGCAGGAATGACGGCTTCAGGGCGACAGGATGAAGGGACTTGACGTTTCAATTGAGAACGAGACGTGGAGGAGGTTTTTGGTGGTGATGGGCTGAAGATTCATGAAGCAGTGTCATTATTTTAGGAGTCCACTAGATGGCGGTCTCTGCACTATTTTTCTACAACCGTTCTAATGAAACATCACATCATTTTTTAAACTGATGGCGCCACCTACTGACCTCTGAACCGCATGACACTGTTTCATGAAGCTTCATCAGACCGTCACTAGTTTTTGGTTTTGCTTTGCGAAAATAGTCCTCCAGGAGCAAAGTTTGAAGTGTGAGTAGTTTTTGCAGCTATTTTTAATTAATTATTTTAAAATAATTTTTGATAAATCTACATGTAGTCTCTGCTCATCATCAAGTCTTTACAAGCTTAATTTTATTTTGTAAAGTATATCAGTGACATAATAATAAATCAAACGTTGAAACTTTAAGATGTTAGAATCTTTTTAAGCATCAAATTATTGTTATTTTTAAGTCCTATAAATGATTTGTGCATTGAAAGGTTGATTTAACTGAAAATATATGTATATTTTTTTTACCAACCTGCTTGATTAGTCAGTCACATGATCGTCCACTCGTCGCACGATTGGCTGAAAAGTTGGATCAAGTAGCTCGCCACTCTTTTCAGATATAAGCTGACGGCACAGCATTCCAACATTTCATATCGAATTTCAAAAGTTCCAACTTGAAAATGTATTGAATATGAATCTTCATGTCTAATATAAATGCATTCATTTTGAAAATATTCAAGTGTTTTAATTCAATTTTTAAAAACGAAAATAAACAAATCCAACAATACCACAGTGAATAAAACCTTACTTTATAAAAAGAAACATTTAAATTAATAAATTACCGTCAAATCATTCAAAAACAAACATAGAAAAATATTGTTTTAATAAAATCATATATTTACTTAAAATAGAAAGCAGATTTAAATACACAATTTGAATGTAGATTAAGAAGAAAAAAACCCTACGGTAATTTTGTAATGAATGTAAAAAAGTTTAATATTTATTTATTTCATAAATGGTGAAATATAAAAAAAAAATAGTGCAACATTAACAATGTTTCTCATCAACATTTCCAGTCACTCTGTCTCAGGATCCGTCGTCCACAACCTCTTTTGCACCACAGACCGGTTTAATGTCAGCATTTAATCTATGGACGGAAACGTCAGATAAAAACACTCAAAATAAATCACCTTTTTTCCCTAGTTTACAGGTTTAATTTGAACTAAACTTGTCTGAAACGAGTGTCTCAATGAATATTAATATTAATATATTTAGTATTAAACACTTTACAGTCGGAAATAATCAATATAACATACATTTTTTGAATAGTTATTTGACTTTGTGGGGAAGAAAAAACTCCTGGGAAGCTGGACCGCAGCGATGGGAGGAGGTTTGATGAGGCCTGTAGTTCTTGCCAAGTGCACTCTTTCACTCGCTGTAAGTGCTCCTGTCCTCATTTCCTGACTCCTGCCAATCTCCTCCAGAGAGATCAAGGCAATTTGGCAGCAGCGTGGCTTCATCAGAGCTGGTGTGTATGCAAGGGCGGTCTTTATTGCTTAGCAGGCAATAACGCTGACTGGGATCAGGAACGCTGTCGGGTTCTCTCTCCTTCAGCGCCGGAACAACAAGCAGCTCTCGCACATTGTGTCGCATCGTTCTGACGACTCGATATTCTTTTTCTGATCGTTTACTGGAGCAATTATACGGGATTGAATTTCTTGAAGTCAGATTACCGACCTCTCTGTTCTGCTCACTGAAAAAGAAACAAACATTATAATTACAACATTACACCAAGATTTTTACATTGAATTATAAAGATTACACATTTAAAAACGTAGAGTACGAAGCTACTTAAAGCAGCTCTTGGTAGTTTTGGGTACCTTCATATTTTTGTACTAAAATAACTTGTGATCATATTCTGGGGCTTGAATCTATTCATGTAAATGTTATTTCACCCTCATTTTATTTTATTTTTTGATACATGTTTTTATTTTTATTTTTTGTAAATCTTTTGTTTTGTATTTTTTTTTTTTTTTTTTTGTGACTTTATTGTGAAACTGTATGTGTTTGTATATTGTTGTTTGAAAAGAATAAAAGAAATTGATGGAAAAAAAAAAAACTTGTGATGAGACATCAACTTAAAACCAATTGAATGACTGATATACCGTGACTTGAGGTGTTTTGTGTGATTTTTCTTTTCACTGTTAAAGTTCTTGGAGATGGTGTGAACATGCTACATATCGTGCTGGTTGTGGTCGTGACCATGAATAGCTCTCAAAAAACAGAATTTTAAAATTGATCCTGAAAGAAACTGGGAGCCAGTGAAGAGTTTTAAGGATCAGAGAAATGTGAGTTCTTCTACTAGAGCGGGTCAGGATTCTCGCTGCAGAGTTTTGTATGAACTGCAGGCGAGACAGATCCTTCTTGTGTAGAGTATAGGGTTACGTGGATGTTGCTCTAAAGTTCTAAAGCACAAAAAAAGTTGATTAATTTAGTTAGTTAATATGGCTTGTAAAACCCTTAACATGAAAAAACATCTCATTGGAACTTCATCACCTTTTTAGTTTTTATTTTTTTTTAGATTTAAAACAAGTCCCTAGAAACGTGGCAGTAATACAGCTCTGGCAGACCAGCTACCGCACTTTGACCATCCCATAATATTTCTGCTTCTGGCTTCTCCTCTAGAAACCAAGAGACATCAACTTTACCTCTGAATGTTGGTTAACAGCCCATCGCGTCCAGCGCACCAGGGCAGCTCCGTCCCCCGGGGGCCACTGGGCTGGAGATGGACCGGACCGAGGGAACTGTAAATCGATGAGATAAATCAAAGATCCGCAGGTTCATCGGCGCGTCTTCATGACAGCATGTGGATGATTTTGTGATGGACGACGGACTTAAAATGTGTCGAGGTTGATGAAGGATGACGAGCAGATTGGAGAGGACGAGCTCAAACCGCAGACTCAGCAGTTTTCAGTGAGCGTATGGAGAGAAATTAGATTTTGGTCAATCACTTTGAGGGATTCATGTTTTTTTTCCTCTACTCTAAATATGTTTATGCACCACGTCAACTATTTGTATTGTACAAAATATACATTGATGAATTGTTGCGATGTTCTTCCTGGAGCAAGAACCACATCTCCTTCAGCTACAGTTTTGTTCAAACAAATGTTTGCTTTTTTATTAAAATAGCTTTGAAAACTTCCCTTTTTCAGTTTTAAAAAGTAAAAAATATATTTTGACATAACACTATCATGTGAATTTAACTTTAACATGAGGATAAACCAAGCATGAAGCAAGTATTCCCTGACATACAGTATAAATTACCTTTTTCCCACAAGATGTCTATGTGTATATGTATGTATTTATGTTATGTACAATATATGTTTCATATGACAGGAAGAATCATGGAACACAAGGGGTTTTGTTAGTATGAAGTCTAAGCTATTGATAAAAGATAATTATTAAAAAAAACAATGCGAAAAAATAGTTTTTAAATATCGTCTCATCATTTTATTATTATTATTTCACGATTTTTGTTTAATATTAAAATCAAAGAACAAATATTACATTTAATATATGTCATATAAATGATTGGAACAAGTGTATTAAACTATATGTGCAAAAAAATGTGTAATGATTTAATTAACCCTTGTGATGTCTCAGGGTCAAGGTGACCCAAAGGCCCGATAACCAATGTGCGTTTGGTATCCCTTGTGTTGTCTCTTGGTCAAGATCAACAACCTCCCCAGCTTCCATAAATGCATGCAGTGGTGGAGGTTGTTTACTTTGACCCAGAGACAACACAAGGGATACCACAAACACATTGGTTTTTGGGCCTTCGGGTCACCTTGACCCTGAGATAACACAAGGGTTAATTAAATTATAATTTAAAAAAAAGTCATATTTGCAATAAGCACATTATTGAATTGAATTATTAAAAAAACTAAATAAAATGATTCAAAACATTTGAATAAAAACGTTGTCAACTTTTGAAACGTTGAATTTAATATCTATATCATTTAATATTGATATAATCTTCAGATGGCTCTGACATACTTCCATGGTTGACGTTCGGGAGAACCAACTGAGCAGCAAAGACGATCATCACGAGGTCAGTAATGAGATCAATGAGAGCAATTATAATGATCACGGCCGTCATTTCCAGACAACAACCCTCGTGGAGGAGATGAAACTCTCGATCCATCAGCCACATAAGGGCGTTCGGCCACTCAAAGACAGAATAATGCTGACTAATGCAGCAGCAAATTACTCAGTGATTTATATCCTCACCGCTTAATGCGCTCCACCCAGGACACATACTTAAATGGTGTATGGACGAATCAACCCGCATGCTTCTTGATAATAATTATAAAGGTAATATGATGATAATTATCGATCTTGTTTGTCATGAATCATTAAAACATATACAATTTTTTAATACTGTCGACTGGAAAAATGATGCTTCCTTCACCAACTTTGAAGGTCTTTGTTATTCGTATCTAGGAAAGACATGTTGGAAAAAAACCATCTTTAATTCACATTCATTTTATCCTTCCCCAGTTTTTATCACGTTCTCCGCAGGATTGTGATGGTAAAAGGTCGTCAGGTGTTTTTTGTTGAGGCCGAGAAGAAGCGCTTCATCGACGCAATAAAGCTGTGGAGTCTCATTGATTTTTAATTACAGACGTGTATTGACGTCCTGAAAGGCTGAGTGTGCACAATTACACCGAGCAAATAGCTTTCAAATATTGGGATATAGAAATAAAACAAGCCGCTGTTGCTTTTTGGCAAATTAGCTCTTTGTATATATCAAGCTCAGCAAACACAAAGGCGAGGGAAGTGGGTCCAACAAACGACTGTTGAAGGAGAAAATAACGTTTTTAGCTTCTAATATGTTCATGTCATGATTTAAAAAAGACTAGTGTGTTAAAGTAGAGACGATCAAAAAGACCTTGAGAGTCAATATTTAAATCAAAAAAATGTTTTTTATCGGTAATAATATTTATTTCTGACTCCCACCATTATTAAAACAACCTCAATTGTAAAGTGAAGACTGTAGGGCTTTGATCTGGCATCATAAATACTCCACCTCTACAGTATGCCATAAAAAAGAGCCTTGCATCATTTCCTTGAATCCTCAGAACGTATTCTGAGAGAGAGCCACGATGGAAATAAATGAAACGTCCGTCTCCGACTAAAATGAAGTTGGATGGTCATGTGGAAACTACCATGATTTGAGATCATGTAATATTTATCTATTGTTATGTAACACAGAGATGGAAGAGGCTGCTTGACAACAGCAAATATATATATATATACTGTATATATATTAACAATTTATTCTAAATGTAAAATTTTAATTAATTCATTTAATAAGGGGTTTCTTACTTTTAAATAATTCATATTTGATATTTTCCTAAAGAGGATTCCCTAAAAATCCAGCAGAACAAGGAACTTGATAAATATATAAATGCCTTCAACATTTGAACTTAACATTTCAAATGTTAGAGCTCTTTCATTAAAATGATGTTGTTTTAAAAAATAATAATTGAATTCCATAATCTAAATATTGAGTTATTTGATTTTATTGAATTCAATAATATTGTATATTGAATGGTTAAATATGTGCTGTTTTTTTAAATAATTTAATTTAAAAATGTTTATAGAAAATTTAAATTTAAAATATTGTAATAAGAATATAAAAATATACTTAAAAATATGTATATTTTATATTTAATGTTTTAAAATAAAACATACCTTTAAATATAAAGATTATTAAATTTCATTATACAAAAAAAGCAATTCCTCACTTAAACAAAACAATAGTTTCAACATTTGAAATGTTAAATTCAACCTTCTGATGCTCTGATATACTTCCATTCCGTCAGTATTAAATTAAAACAAGTATTGCTTGTGTTCAATGGCTTCTCTCCGCTCTGAGAGGAAACATCTTTCAGTTCTTTGCTGGCCCAGCACTCTTTCGTCCGGCCCTCCTCCTCCTCTTCATCGTGTGATTCATGAGGAGCGACACCCTCGACCCCTGTCCTCTGGACCGCCTCCATTAAATCTCCTCCCTCGCCACACTGAACCTCTGCAGCTGCGTCACTTCATCTTCACAGCGATGAGAGCCCCGGCCATCACTCATCCCCTCGGTCTTCACCGGGACTACCCCCCCCATCAAACCCCCCTTCTCTTCTGTCACTCTGGGTCCTGGCTAATGAAATGTAAATTCAATCCGAGGAGTGATGATGAACGCCGGTCTCGCACCGCTCGCCGTGATGTCATGTGGTCGACCCGCCGTGCAGGATATTAGCTTCAGCAAACACATCGCTCGCTAAATGAGCTGATCGCGGCGGCTCGTAAATGTTATCGCAGCTCATAAAAATGGACAAGAATATTTGGAGCTCATCCCAAAGATGTGCATTCCTAACTGGGTGATGAAAGAGTGGCTTTAATAAAGCCCGATTCTGCTGTTCTTATATCAAGAAAAGACACGTTTATTATCCCGTTTTACATTTTGGGAAACGTATTTTGCCGATGATGGATCACTTTAATTAATCATATCGTAATTAATCTGAGCAATATTTTCACTTTTGCGTCACATGGAGGCTCAACACTGGCTTCATTCAGGACGAAAACACCTTCACACGCTTGTTTGTCCCGAACAAACCCATGACTCATGCAGACTTGCAGTTTTTCAAAATGCTGAGTGTCTCAATCCTGGTCCACACGTTTCATTTCGGGCTCAACCTTGCAAGCGCTCGTACCTCAAACAACCTCCTCACAGCCAGTTATTTTTTTAAATGGTCCCAGAAGATTAGGGTTCTCCAGAGTGCAGCCTGGAGTCAGCAGTTACTCTCAGAGCGAGCGCTGACGAACTAGAGAAGATGGCTTCTCCGCTTATCTCTCTTCTTCTTCATCATCGTTGAGGATTTTATTATCCTCTTCTTGATTGAAACAATACTGTTGTTAAGGTGATGTTTGTTGTGAGTCCCGTAGCTCGAGTCCAAGGAGAAGCGTGGGTGTCGAGCCAAACGGGGAAATGTCTTCACTACGCTACTGTAAAACTCCAGCTGGGTCTCCATGGAAGTTTTTCACAAGATAAAAGTAATATTTATACAAAATATAATTGATCTTTGAACCCATGAGCCTTTTAGCGATAGACGCTTTTCTTGTTTATCGTGTGATATATGGCAGAAAATGTTTTTTTCAAGTATGATTCTTAAGTTAGTCTCTTCTTCTTCTTCTTCTGTCCGCAAGTATCACCATATTTTCTCAGAGCAAACTAGTCATGTGACCAGATTTATGCGATCGCAGGAAAAGTGCATCTGTTGTTCAATTGAAATGCAAATCAGGGATATTTGAGACAAAATTCAGGTTTTTCCATCGACCGTTTCTTATTGCAGTCATTTTGTTTTCGTGCGAGTAATATATTCACAGCGCGACCTTTAGATCAGGAGTGTTGTGTTACACTTATTAAACTAGCTTACGCGTTGATACTTTGAGTAAACATGACTGGTAATGGTATTTTACCGTGTCAAGAGTCACAGGATAATGACAGGTTTTTGTAGTTTTTTTGTTTTGTTTTTCAAGTTAAAACATGCCCCAGTACCAACATGGTTTGGCTTCTTGTTGTGAATTTAAACATCCTTTTCTTACAATATTGACAATATTTCAGAAATTTCAATAAGCTGATAAATGGTAATTTACATTTATATTTACATGTCTAGTCAAGAAAGATTAAAAATGCATTCATTCATTTTCTATCACTGATTCCCGTTGGTGGGGTGTATGAGTGAGTACATGGAGTAAACCCATTAAAACACAGGGTATATATACATACAAACTTCACATAAAAATGCCGCCGGTTGGTTGCACTTACGTACCGCTACGCTACCGTGTGTTCGGGTCGGAATAAAAACCTGTTTTAAATGTTAATTCAATATTTTCACTTTTGTACATGTCAAGGGTCGTTTGTGTTAGTATCAAATCCCTTTATCCAGCTTTGAAACACTTTTGAAAAGTACTGACCACTGCAGATGTTAGCTGGTATTTTGCCACAAGAGTAAAGTGGTCATAATGCTGCAGCATATTAGAATGCTACCAAACTTTTAAACCTGCTTAAAACTTCTGGAATGAATCATCTGTTCAGTTCCTCCGGCTACTGTAGTGAACCCTATTACAGCCGATGCACTGTCATCTACAGTACTGTTGTTTTTCATCTGCAGACCAGCACCTGCAGTGTAACACTTCACCTTCTGTAATTAGAAAGAAAAAAGAGCCAATTACCTACAAAGGTCAGTGTTGTTGCAAAAATTTCTTTTTTTCTCCATCTGCACAGAGTCGTGTTTCAACTTCAGCTTCCGGGCTTTTCCTGCCGCTTCAAGCGCAACGACGACCTCCATCTTTAGAGGTGAGAAACACGAGACTTCTGCGAGGAACTGAGAAACATTTATCCGCAGCTGAACAGTCGGAGCAAAAAGAAGACAGAATTACTCGGTCCATTCCGTAATCGACTTCCTGTCAGAATCACAGCAGGAGAGAGGAAGCAGATCAATGGCATTTCCTAATTCTGCATGTCACTGAAAGTAACTTATTTTATTCCATGAAACCGTTCCTCAGCTGATGGGGAACCACACGAGAAGTGAAAAGAAAATCTAACCCATCCACTGTAAGTCCACTGCTCACAATTATGCGAAAAAGGAAGTGCCTGAACTGGGAATTGAACCGGCGTCAAGTTGGTTAAAAAAAATGCTACACACTACACAGGTTTTATGTTTCTTTGGCTAGTTCTGAACAGAGCTGAGTGTGGGAAATCTTTCTACATCCAGACAAAAATTCGGATTCTATCAACATTTTCTTAAAAGTTAAATTGCTAGTAATATATATACACAGTTAATAATATGTGTGGATGGAGGAATATTCTTTTCCACAATAATGTGTCAGTATTCGACAGCACTGTATTGAATATTGTTTTGTTTTTGGCTTGGTTGTTGGCTTGTAAATATTTGATGTTTTTACCATAGTTCATTTATGGTTTATAGTTTAATAATGTTTAATGTTTTTTTATGCTGTGTTAATTTTGACTGAGGACGAGCGGTTACAGTCGACTTAGCAGTTATTTATGCACATTTAAACTGTTATTTTCACTTTGTTCTTCTTCTTTCTTTAATGAAACTTCTGTACCTTCTATCGTCTGCCGTCAACTGGAAACCTTATTTCCCGAAGGAGATCTCCAAAGGGATTAATAAAGTCTATCTAATGTAATGTAATGTAATCTAATGTTTGGATTTATTTTGGTTTCAAAACAAATGAAAGCAGTTACAACTTCGTCAAGAGTCATGTGGTCTGTAAATTCTGCAACACCAGAGTCAAGTACTCGACAATACTATAAATATATCCTTGTTACTACAGTATCACATTATATCGTACTGTTGCCCCTTTATCGTGGTATGTGTTGTATCACCAGATTCTTGTCAATACACACCCCTAGCAAATATATTGTAAGAGTCGTGTGCGCCCGACCGCCCCTCCTTGTTGGCCTTTTGAAAAAAGAAAAATCCTCGCTGAGAGCCAAAGCATGAGGAGGAGAAGTAAATCCATCAGAGGTTGTTTTCTCAGCAGTAACATGAGGAAGAGTCGCTCTGACGTAAACAGTCTGCACAAAATGTTGTTTTAAAACTGTTGCTCCGCGAGAGGAATGACTGATGTTTAAAGTAGGCTTTACTCCGTGAAAGGCCAACAAGGAGAAGAGAAATGAAAGTGTTGCTGTGTGAAGTCAGTGGATGAGTCAGGATGTGTGGAAAGAAGCCTGTGCAGGAGTAGTTGTTGAAATTTAATCAGAAGTACCCTTGACCCTTGTTCTATTCCTGGATCAAATAATTAACATTTTCCTGCCTTGAAAAAAAAAGAGTCTAATGAATTACAAGCTGTTTGACATGATGGAAGCACGCTTTATAAAAGAGTTCTGGGTTGATACTAGAGTAAGATTAGGGTTCGACCGAGGTGTACGCATATGTTAAGGGTGATGTGTTTCCCTGTAGGTCTTCTGAAGTACTGCGGGACCCCGGAGAGGCATGAATACGAGAGGTGAAATGTGTGGTTTGATTAAGTGCTCATGAATTCAAGGTTATTGTTCGATGTAATGTGCACATTTCTCCCGGAACATTTCCATCCTGGTGTTCACGTCCCAGGGCCTTTCTCAAGCACTAAACCTGGCTTGAAGGACAGTGAAGAAGGGAAGAAGGTCGACATATCACATGGAATGACGAGCTCAAAATCTGCTGGTGAAAGCTAAATATGATGGATGACAACGTCCTACTTCAAAGTCAATAAACAGCTAACTAACTTTGCTGTTAAAGTCTGTAACCTAAAAAAAACAACTACTGTAGCTACAAGCTTTAGTTTAGTTCTATAGAGTATTATTGGGTGATTACGATCCATTACGAGTGATGAGGAGGAAAACCAAAGTATCAGAAGTAGGATGTCAATTTTACCATTATATCCTGGATTACAATTGTCCTTAACGTCAACATTAGATCATGAGTTTTTAAAAACTCCATTCCCTAAGTAGAAATCAATCAATGAACAATGTACCTTCAGAGTTCATCCTGCTTGGGACCACTTTACAAGCCAACACCTTCAATCTTCTATTCAGGAGAGACTTTAAGTCTCATCGATTTCATTGTCAAACTATATGTAGTGGAGAAATATTACGAACCATTAACACTTAATGGCCTCATTGTTCATTACTGCTTTACAGCCAGTGATTCAGACGAACATCAGGTATTATTACCTCAACATTCCCTCGCTCTGTTTTTATTAGCCTTGATTAAAAGTGATTTAAGGCCATCATGGGTCCCTGTAGTGTTGGATTTAAGGAGTGTTTAGGTTTAAAGCAATTTATAAAGAAGGGGAAACTGTTTTCGAGTTTTCATTTAGTAGATTTTGGGGGATTAGTCTGTTTAATGGCGGTTTACTTTGGCATGTGGTAAATCCAAAGACCAAATAGATGGAGCACGTTTGTTACCTTTAATGAATCGTGAACTGTCTTTAAATATTTCGCTTAGATTTGTGCTTAAATTAAGCAGAATTAGCCATTTCCCAAAATCAACAATCGTGCAAAGAATGTAATTTGTCTTGAAAATAATTCTAACTGAAAATATTGTTTTTTGGGATGAGATACGCTTCCATCATGACCTCATCTACTGAGCTATGACAAACAAACGGAAAACAACTTAAACAATTAATTAATAAAGTAAATTCAAAACCCAACGTACATAACTCAATTGACGGACTATAATGGCATTTTATTTTTCTTCACCTCTTAATTGTGTTTTTTAATTATTTTAAAAATTTTCTCTTACACCATTTTCTAACATTAAAATAACACTTTTTTTCTGGACCAAAAAATGCAGTGGTTTAAATTAATTGTGTCATTTGGATCTTTTTTCTTGACCCTTTGAAAAGTCACGGCCTCGAGACTTCACAACACACACGCTATCAATCCACTTAAAGTGACTCGCAAAGCCACATTTGTCATCCTGTGCATGTGATTAACCTTTTGCACTTGAGTGCAACAAGTGCAGTGCATGAAAAAAAAATCAATGTTGTTACCAGAGTGCCGGCTTTTTTAGCACGTGAAACAGCGCTGACTGCCATGAATTCAATCTAATTATGTTTAAGTTCCATATGGATTTTTATATTCCCTTGTATGGCTTTGAACCGCTGCTGCTTATGTATTGGTCTTGGTTTAGAACTAGCAAAAATATGTATCAGTCATGCTAATACTTAAATTCAAAAATTAAAAATTCTACTTCCTGTTTGTTTTTTTTATCTGTGTTTGATTCAATG
Source organism: Callionymus lyra (assembly GCF_982586985.1). Lineage (NCBI taxonomy): Eukaryota > Metazoa > Chordata > Actinopteri > Syngnathiformes > Callionymidae > Callionymus > Callionymus lyra. The sequence continues at coordinate 11,265,296 of NC_141830.1, forward strand.
TGGAATATACAATTTAACATATATTTTTGATGTTATGCACAGAAAGTTCTTATCAAATGTATTGAAATAAGTCAAAATAGCCAACATGTCACTTTGAATGTTTATTGTCAAGGTGAAGCGAACAGTTCTCCGACAACCTGAGGGCAGATTTATTTCATTCATGCCGGTAACACGCAAAATACATCAACACTTACCTGAAGTTTTTTCACAGTGAAACTTCCTCTCTACCAACATCCATTAATAATGCATTTTCTACCCGTCTATTTATATGACCGTCATCCGAAATGCATTTACGTCTGCACATGCAGTCGGTGTAGCATCGGTCCGCCTACAGATCTTATTATTAAACACCAGTGTCATTTTAGATTTTTTGTCTGTGCTCTGGGTAGCCAGACAAATCAATACAGGACATTACTCTGAAAAACACTACCATTATGGCCGCCTGCATGCATCATTGCAGATCTGTCAAGCAGAAAATGGGCTTTCAAACCCCTGAGCAAGGTTCAAGAAATTCCCTTAAGAACCGGAAGGTTTTAGTGACACTGTATTTTTCTCTTTTAGAGGACAAAAAAAAAAGGCGTATGGCCACATTATTTCTCTGTCTGTTGTAGCAGGAAGACAAGGGAAGATCAGCGATGGAGCCCTTCAGTGGCGAGGCTCGCCGTCATAAAGGAAGCAGCTTTTAAAAGGAAAGGGAAGAATCTTATTTGGCGGCACAGTTTCCACTTGTGTCATGATCGTACTGCTCCATGTCTTGAAGGCTTGAGGCGGCGGTTTCGTCCCCGATGCTACCCTCGGTGTTCCTGAAGGGGACGTCACCAAGAAAGGGATACAGACTTTCAGCAAACAATTCTCTGATGTTGTAATAAGGGAGGTCTGGGTCTTGTCTGTCAGGTTTGGGGACACACTGAGCAGCGATGGCTTTGTTCCTTTGATAGTACTTTGAAAACTTGTTGAAAATGATGCTGATGGGAAGAGCAACCACCAGGAGTCCACAGATGATACACAAAGTTGCTACAATCTTCCCTGCAAACGTCACTGGGCAGGTATCTCCGTAACCCACCGTGGTCATGCTGATGGTGGCCCACCACCAGCCTGAAGGGATCGTTCCTAAATCTGTAGTTTCCTCCTCCTTTTCGGCGAAGTAGATTAACGCTGAGAAAATGGAGATCCCCACCGAGAGAAAGAGCAAGAGGAGTCCCACCTCTTGGTAGCTGTGCCGCACCGTGGCACCGAGTGCTTGAAGGCCTATGGAGTGTCGAGCCAGTTTGAGGATCCGCAGAACCCTCATCAGTCGCAGAACCTGCACCACCTTACCAACATTCTCTATGTCTTCGTTTTCTTCGATGCTGTCCTCGTCGGATTTCTCCAGAGCCAGCGTAGCATAGTAAGGCAAGATGGAGGCGACGTCGATGATGTTCAGAGTGTTTCCGAGGAACTTCCTGCGAGACGGCGCCACGATGAGGCGCAGGATGAACTCGGCGGAGAAGCAGGCGATGCAGATCTCCTCCAGGATGGCGAGGACGGGGTCGTCGATGGGTTTGTCGTTGTCGTCCTTGAGCTGGTACTCCGGCATGCTGTGCACACACATGGCTACTATGGAGGTCAGCACCACGCTGAGGGAGGCGACGGCGATGATCTTGGAAGCCCGAGAATGTCCCGGATCCTCCAACCTGATCCACACGTAGCTCCTCACGTCCCCCAACCAGGCCCCCTTGAACTTCTCAAGGTCTTTGTCCAGAGCGGACAACTCTTCGAACGACGAGTCGATGCTGGGCGGATTCTGGTCGTCGCTCCTGACGTCCCAGTCCCGGTCCTCGATGTACTCCTTCCTCTCGTGGTACCAGTTGCTGCAGCAGGAGCTGAGGTGGTGCTCCTGGATGCCCCAGTACTCGATCTCCTGGCTGAAGGAGAAGACACAAAACTCCTCCATCATGTGGATCTGTCCGGTGTGGTAGAAATTGAGCACACCGATGAACAGTCGGGGATTCCTGTCAAAGTAGAACTCTTGGTCCGCCGGGCTGTAGTCGTCGCAGAACTCCAGGATGGACGCCTCGCTCTGGCAGTGCACGAGGCGACCCAGGCGTGTGCGAGGGAAGCGCAGCAGCGTCTCTCGCTGCACCTTGTATCGTACGCCTCCCACGTTGAGGTGGACCTGGTCCTCCTCGTCCCCACACTGGTGGAGGATTTCCCCGTACCCCATTCTCCTGAGGACGCATAGACAACATTAATGCCGAGGCACACATCGGAAGACGGAGGATTGAAGCGCTGCCGTGGATCACCACACGTTTGACGGCTCTGTTTGCCGGACACATTAGTTACACGGAGGGGAAATCAATAGAGAGAGCACACAGGAAACGGCTTGATTCTGGCGTGAGTGAAGGAGCGTGAGCTCCTGTCACTTCTGCCGGCTAAAGTGCAGGACTATCACAGGCGGCATCAAATTACGGCGCAGACCAGATGGAGGAAATAAGAGGCAACAAGATGAACATGATTGAAAGCCGTTCTTGACAAGGATTGATTTCATGTTTGTACCGCAACAGTTACTTTTGTTAAACCTACATAACATTAAACATGTTTCTACAGTCACAAGATGATGTGCGAGATGATGATGGTCGCTGCAGGATTTTAGGGACCTTTTCGACAAATACTACATCCATCAAGTCTAGCTCTGTAAAAATAAAGGCGAAGGACCAAGATTGTCCTCCAGGCCACACTTTGGTCTCGGCTATTGTATTTCAGGAATTATTTATTATTTACTTTTGTTATTCTTAAAGGGAAGATTTTTTTTGGTCATGTCCCTTTAGTTAAATCTAAAAACAAATTCTACTTTTATTTGTTAAAGAAACAATTTATAAATGTTTTAGAATTGTAATTATTTATATAATTTAATATTGATTCATTATCTTGTTTTGTAAACAAATGCACACACTGGAAATGTGCAACGATTAACAATATAATTATTTTTTTTTACTTATTGGGTCTTTAAGTAGTTGACAGAGAACTTCTTCTTATTCGTTCTGTTTAAAAGTCACTTGAGCAACTGACACAATTGTCCTACATCTACTGTTAACAAATACAGTCTGTCCTAACCAAGTCTTTTATATACAGATTTATGAATTTGCTTTTAAATTTTATGGGACTTCTAAATCCTCACTTCACTTCACTAGAATAATATAAACTTAAATTAAAATGAGGTTAAAAAACAACAACATCATTTTATTTGCATCTTTGCTTAATTATTTTTATTTTATGTCATCATTCAATTAAGACTTCACAGCATTAAAGACTTCAATCGCTGTTATTGCCCTCACAGAAATCGTTTCCTCTTTTTTGTTCGTTTTATTTTTTTCTGCTTTTATAGTTTTAAATAGTTTTTTATTTTTTATTGTTAGCGTTATTGGCGATTGTTTTAGATCTTTGTAAGTTAAGTGCTATTTATATTATTATAGTTTATAAATATAAATATAGATGGGATATATATAGTTGATTCCTGAATATATATGTATATATATATATATACATATATATATTGTGTTTTAGCATTTTCTTGTCATGTTAATATAAAAAATCATTGGTATTTTGATTTATAGCAACTTATTAAATATAAAAACATGTGGAAATATTGTAGCATTTGTATCATATAAAAGGCTTCGTCATTAACCACAAACTGATTCTGACATTCAAAAAATAAAAATCTTAACTAATGTGATCTTGTGCATAAGATGCCTTCTTAAGATTCCATTTTATTTAATAAAATAATATTCGACTCACCAGCTTTTGAAGTCCTTCTTTCCATTAAAGTAACTTTTTATCCATTTAAGCTCATGAACTCTCTCGGTCGACGCAGCAGCTTCACTCAGGACGGGGAGAACAGAGATGGGACGGCGTTGGCAGCAGGTTCCCTTTTCACTGGGAGCAGGGAGGGGTCAGCGAGGGAGGGAGCGAGCGAGGGGGAGTGGACTGGAGGGAGAGAGGCTGCACAGATGTGGAAAGACCCTGGTTTTTATTAAATATTTCATACCAATATGGCAGGCCACTCTCAGAGATGACAGCAGGCTTGATGGAATGTGTCAAAGCTGCAGAAAGAAGTGAAGATTCTCTTACATCTCGGTTGATTTTGTCCTTTTAAAAAACAATATAAAAAATTAAAAGAGATTCCTTTATATGTAACATTTATTTGTGAGTAGATAACTCAATCAAAACAGTAGTTTAAAACAATAGAATTAACCTTTTTTAAATTAAATAATACCTTTTATTAAATCGATTTAATTATTTGTTTTGGCTTATATTGGAAGGACAGTGACAAACACAGTGAAACTATTGATAAAAACAAAATTGAATGATTATTTAAAACAATCATTTTAAATAAAGGTTTTTTTTTTTTTTATCCTCTCAGGAATGTGATCAATTGATTTTATTCATTCATATGCTAACATATTCTAATTTGTTTATTTAATTATTTTTTCAATATCCAGTCGCTCCACCATGTGTCAAACTAATCAGTGACGTGATTGGATCCACCTGATCGTCGCCTCATTAGATCCCCCGAAGCCAGACTTTAACCCGGTGCTTATATTCCGACAAGTCGCTCTCGTCCGTCCACTCCTGCTCTCTGCCATGGCTCCTCTATCCAGATACGGGTTCGTTTCCCAACCTTCCTTGTGTTTTAACTTTCACGCTTTTCATTTTAAAAAAATGAGACTTTTCTTGCAGGTGGCTTCTTCTCCTGCTGACGTTCGTGGGAACTCAGAGTCAAAAAGATGCGTCTTTTAGTGAGTTCGTGGACGTCCTGGTGTCTTGGCGGTCGCTTAGATGATTCTTTTGCTTTCAGGAATCAACTCCAAATGTTTAGGGAACGTCCTGCGAGTGGATGTTGGACCCTTGGGAGCAAAACTTCTGCAAGTCTCTGTCGATTTTAGTAAGTTTTATTTTATTTTCCTTCAGATTAAATCGTAAACATGTTTATTTAAAGTATTTTAAACACTGAATTTAATTATTTAAAAAAAAAAATTAAATGAGAAATGCTTCCGATGTTAAAATGAATTCAAGATGGTGTCTTCATTCTAGTGAAGTCAAAAATTTAAAGTCCAACATTTTAATCTAACTTTTATGGGTAAATCTAAATGGAGAAGCAACTCTTTGGTTAATCTTGGAGAGTTGATTTATCTATTGATAATTTATCATTCTCTAATTTTGAGCCAAGAATGGACATTTAAATTCCATTTAGGCCACAGTGGATTTGACCTCTTAGATGTTTGAGTTTGACATGTCCTTCCAATTTTCCAGATAACCAGCAGTACCCGCTCACACCAGAGATGCAGTCTCGTTGTGGCTTCAGCATGAAGAAAGGCCAGTTTGGAAACTTCATAATTTACGCAACACTTCAAAACTGTTTTGCTCACAATAGGGTAAGAATTAATGAACGAGTTCCATGGCTTTTTTTTTTTTAAATGATTCATTAGACATCAACTCGATGAAACGTTAAGATTGAATGAAATTAAACTGGCGTTTGCTGCTGTTTAAGGGCGACAACTCCTTCACAACTACGCTGTATCTCCACCTGTACGGCGGTGGAGATGAGGATGATGACGTCTACAAGGTGTCGGAGACGTGCCACTACCAGACCTGGGCCTCTCGGGAAATCATCTGTGCTCCCAACTTCATGGAGGTAAGGGGTCATGTGTCAATGACAAGTGTGTGTGGACGTCAAGGCTGGTGCTTCATATGTCAGACATGAATCGTTGCTAACGGACATTGGCCTTGTTCGTAGGTGTCCGTGGAGAGGAAGGTCGCAGAAGATGCTCAGGGTCCTGCTAATCCTGGACTGGCTGTGAAGGTGAGATTATATTTTAATGTTGCACAATTCAGACTTTACATTTTAAGTGCTAAAATGAATGACTTATTCAATCCCTAGTTTGTTTAAAAATGTTGCTCGAGTCGGAATGAATGTTAAGAACCTCGTCTGAGATGTCAAGGGACCGTCTACAAATGTTTGCATGGGGAATATCCATTACTTTATCTTTGCATTGAAGATTTATAACTAGTTTTGTATTCTAGAGATCTAAAGTCCTCCTTACTTAACATGATTCCCATAAGTATGTGCACATTTGTTATAAAATCATGATCCTGCTGCACATTATTTTTCAACATTTTAAGGTAATTTAGTGTCGATGAACACCTGAGTTTTTAAAGCTCTAAAAGAAACTTAACAAGATGGGAGATATGGAGATGAAGTCCTAAACAATAAAATATTAATGATAATGAACAGCAAACGTGTATTCCTAAAGATCTTTGTTTGAATATCTTTTTTGCCTTTTTTATAGTAGTTTTATATAATTTTAATAAAATGTATATTAAAAGATTTTTAAAAAATGGCATAATGACACTGTATTTTAAATGGTAAAATATTCAAAATATGCAAAACTAATGTTTTTCAGAAACATTAAATGATATGCCGTCACCTAAGCTTATTTATTCACCTTAAAATTTGATTTGACGGCCCCTTATAACAGCCACAGTATATAATGTGGTCCCAGAGGAAATGTATTTGCCCAACCTTGCAGTAGGCAGTTTGTTTTTTGTATTTTTTATCCAATGTATTTGATGGTTTAATTCTTACCACACGAGGGCAGCATGAATACAGGCCACACTTTGCCTGCGACTGCTTTCAAATGTTAGTTTCTTTTCAGAAACTCCTGGGCTCTGAATACAAGTTCACCACGGTGGTGTTCCACACGCCTGCAGAACTGTCGCTGAGGTTGGAGGACGCCCAGGACAAGGGTTACGGGATAGGAAACACTCCTTCACGACTTGTTCTGAGAAGTCCCTTATCCACCCAAGAAACGTACACACAAAACGTGAGTGCAAAAGGCGCATCCTGGCATCGCTTTTTACCGTTGACGTGGTTGTTCTTCAGGTGGCTGGAGTTTTCATGAACATTCTTAAAACATCAGCCGTTTATAAAAAACAGTGGCTGGCCAGTCAGCTCGAAGCAGCAGCCGCGTGTCCAGTTGCTGAAGGTACAGAGTCTCGAGTCATTTATAGATTCATATTATCAACCGGTCTTCATCTCTTTTAGGAAGTGTGTTCTTCTCGGAAAACTCCATCACCTGGTATCTTCCGCATCACATCGACCCGTTGATTTCCTCAAACCAGTTCAAGTTGTTGGAGGTCCACATGGGCGTGGACGGCGAGATTCTGGACAGTGCGGAGATGGCCAACAGAAGATATTCCTTGTCAGTCGAGAACGATCACATTGTCGTGCAGATACCCATCGGAGCTGTTGGTGGTCACTTTAAGGTCTGGATTGGTGTTTCTGCAACTGACAACTGAATTGGGCATTCAAATTGCATTTTAAATGTTTGCATTCCATTATGGAGTCACTGTTGTAGTGCATTATTGGGTTGAAGCCCAGTTTTAATAACCGTCTGGATGACCTCCATCAGTAATCTTGTCTTTCGTCAATTTGGAGGTTTTCCATGACTTGAACGTTATTGACTTATTTTGGTCAATTTTTAAGGGCTCAAAAGTAGAAGGCATAAATCACAACTTGTAAGTAATGGATCTGATAGTGGCAACAGTTAATGGTTCCAACTCCTGTTGATGGAGCATCTTGCTGCTACTTCAAGTATGTTTTCTTGAGATTCAGCTACTTTACTTATTGGCTTTGTCATCGTTTCCAGAGCCAGGTCCAGAACGACCAGTATCTCTCCACCTACACCATCGAGCCAATGCTAGAGCTGCTCTGGGCTGATGGACTGACTAAAAACCAGACGAGATACAAAGTCCTGATGCCAATCACCACCCCGCCCTTGTCTCGTCCTCCTCAAGTTGTTGACAGTGAGTCATTTGTACGGCATAGCCGTACACAGATGTAACCATTTTTCTCCAATTTCTACAGAAACCATCCCAGAGAAGCGTATGTTCAAAGTGCTCATCGGGCCTTTTGGCTTGGATGTAGCTCTGAAGAACGTTGCCTTCCCTAATGAGGTCTTGTCCCTGCAAGACTGTCGGCTTCGAGGCTTCATTATCCAAGAGATGCCTTCTGAAGGCGGTGCCAAGGTCTTCTCAATTCAAGTGCCCTTTACGGACCGTGTCATCACTCACAGGGTAAAGGAGCACGTCTTGGAATTTACCTTCTAAATGCATTTTATTAACAGATACCCTTCCCAACAGAAAGGAAAGGGGTCCTCGGACTACATTCTTCACCTGACCCTTGGTCTGTTGGTGACGCCAGAGCTTACTCCCTTTTCTCATTCTGTCTACCTGGAGGCTAATGTGGTCGACATAGGTTTGTGACCTTTTTATTTAAAGGGTTTGGGTCCACGATGTGTTTGAGTTGTGGCGAGATTTCAAGAGGGTAAGTTGATGACCTAACAGCGATGTGAGACTGAGGGCATTACAGTGCCATCTACAGGCCTGGCATTGTAAGTGTTAACAGCTGAAAGGCTCTGTCTTGTTAACTGTACAAAAATATCTTTACGGTTTTAAGTTATTTGTTTTTTACAAAGCCTTCATAACGCGCATTTCATTATCCACAATCTGATTCATGACCTCGACATCTATCCTTCATTCAGACAATGTAAGGCTGGAAACAGAATTCGTCTAACTGCTGCAAACCGGGACATGGCAACTTTTGTTTAGCGAGTGCTCATGGGAAATGTGGAATCTCATCTGGCTAAACACTACCACTTTAATCCACTGGAGTCGCTCGACTTAAAATCGCATAGAGCTGCTTTAAGTAAAAATGTATTTATGCTTAATCGTCCCCTCCTGTAAACCACTCTTGTTTATGATGAAGTCTCAAACCGGCTTCATTTCAACCCCTATAATTAAATCTCACCCGACAGTTGCGCCCACATCCACTGGGCACTGTGACGAAAAAAGCTTCATCCTCCTGGTTCAATACGGCTCTGAAGGCTTCAACTTCCACGCTCGGGTGGGCAAGAGTCTGTTGACGGTGTCTAAGGGTCAAGAATACGGTCTCTTGCATAACGGAACACACTTCAGCCTAGTGGTGCCCTTCGCATCTTCTGATGTGGTGTTTGAGGCGAGTTTGGCAAATGCTTTGACTTAAGGATGTTTGAAATCATAGTTGTTGTTTTTTTGTCACTTTTCCAGGCTGTTGAGGAGTCCGCCATCAGAACCAGGATTGACTTGACCTTGACTAACCCAGAAACTGGGAAGACACTGAATGATTTCTCTCTGGCCTGTAATTTCCCCTCCACACTGGCAGGTTGGTTTGTAGTCATCCTAGTCTAGGATCCACTTGGCCTTCACCGACTTTATATTTTTTTCCAGAGTGTATGCCCAACGGAACCATAACTGCTTTGGCGGTTAAACTGGACTCGGTTCCCAGTCTGAATCCTCAGCAGCTAACCTTGTCTGACCCGTCATGCGGTCCCATATACAGTGACGAACGCTACGCCTTCTTCGTCTTCAATGCAAACTCCTGCGGCACGACCAGAAAGGTAGAAATGATCTTATTGTTGTATTGATTTTTAAATCCTCTGCTTTCCCTTTGCTAGTTTGCGTCCAACGCCATACTGTATGAAAATGAAATCTCACTGCCCGACAACCTTGTAATGGCAAAGCCGACAACTGATGGGAAGGAGGAGGAGCCGGAATATGAGTACGTTCATTTACTCCACTTATCCAAGAGTTAACATTGTATTGTAATACTTCTATTGCATCTTTCAGATTGAAGATTGCTTGTTATTATGACATCAGCTCATCCCAAGCGGTCCCGGTCCACACTCGTCCGCGCAGAAGCGAGCCATACTCCGACGATGCACATGGAGACTTGCATGTGCAAATGCAACTGGCTACAGGTTTTTATATTCAAAATTACCGTTTTATGTTTTGACCTAAACAATCTATTTTTGTTTAGACGACTCTTACACGTTCTTCTACGGAGTGCAGGACTTCCCTCTTTCCACTAACATGCAGCAGCCACTCTTCTTTCAAGTGGAGCTCATGAATGCCACGAACCCCAAGGTGTCTCTGGAGCTGGAGAGCTGCTGGGCCACTTCAAACCAGGACCGGATGTCCAGACCCAGAAAGATGCTCCTAATCAATGGGTGAGCACTGACCAGTTGACTTGGTGTCAATCTGGTGTCACGTTAAACATCTGATGGCCTGCGGTGACAAACCCTTTGGTTTATCATAACCACACCTACTCTGCTGTGATTGGTTAGAGTTCGTCTCTAGCAAGTGTTTCCAGTGGGCGGGGCTTACGCACATTTTCTAATGCAATCATTTCAATGAGGGTTTTGTCAGACCGCATACTGATGAGTACAATAGAGTCCAAGATCTATTTAAGATGCACTTAAATCATCACATTAGTTGCACTTCAATAATCCTTTTGACTGGAGGAAGTTTTGTAAGATGACATGACTATCCTCAAAGTCTTTGACTTCCAGGTGCACAGATCCTGCAGACCCATACCAGGTCACCTTCCACCCAGTTGGGGCAGATGTGAATATCAAATTTCCTGACAACATCAAGCGTTTTGAAGTCCAGATGTTTGCCTTCTCTGAAGACGACTTCAAGCCAAACAGCCAGGTATATCTGGTCACCATCTACTGGTTCTTATATATTTTTGAGACTTGGTGACTAAGTAGTTTGTATTCTTCAGCTCTTCATCCACTGCGACGTGTTGATGTGCGACCCCAGAAACCTAATAAATGAGGCCTGTTCTTCCCAATGTTCCAGCAAGGGCGGAAGTAAAGGTAACTCGTCACAATTTCTCATCCTTCTAGAACTAATCCAATGCTTCTACTGTTTCAGTTCAAAGACGTGAAGTAAACATGGGGAACCTGGATCATGTATCATTTGGACCAATTCGAATGAATGTTTTTTAAGGAACTGGAATGCTGTATCCTATTTTTTTTCAGTGTAATTAAACCTGCGTTCACTGACTATCATTTGTCAAAAAGCACTGTGGCCAGAAGCTGGAAAAACGTGGTAATCGTGACATCAGTGAAGGATCAGGGCCTGTTTTCCAGGAAAAAAATAATCCTATCAACTAACCTTAAGATTCCTAGCAAGGAGTCCGGGATAAATTCTTTCCTTGGGAGCTAGGATTCTTTAGAACTGGTTTATCTTGTGTAGGCCCCCCTCATCCCCCCCGGGTAAATTACAAGAAAATGACTAATTGTATCAGAATTTGGCCATTTGGAGAAATTGCAAGCCTCTTAAACACTATTTCAGCCGTATCAGTTGCTTTTTGCAGAGTGAAGGTGAAAACTAATATTCAATCACTCTGGTGCAATGACTATTTGATCATAAAACAGTTCCCAACACATCTAAATAGACAGGCTTCATTCAGTGGACGGAGTTGCTGTTCAGACAAAATTTACTAAAACATGGTTATTCAGGGTTACTGGTACCTCGCACCTGGATCGTTCAGGTTTTTGAACAGAGGCCATATGTTTGGGTTAAGGACGACCCTTTCCTATTTCTAATGAACATTTAGACGGAAGATGGGTAGTAAAGGGTGACGGTGCTGATGCACTGAGAGCTCAGCCAAAAGGCAAAGGTTGTTTTTTTTTTTGTGACTAGACAAATGTGCTTTTTCTTTTTGACCGGGGTAAGTAGCTTTGTGATGCAGGACAGCCTCTTAAAAGAGCTTTGGAGAAGCCAGTTAAAGTGAAGGTTCACCCAAATTTAAAACTAATTTCCCACTCATCTTCATGTCTACTAAGGGTTTGGATTAATTTCAGAGTAATCCAAGAAAATCCGGAAAGGCGCTATATAGATAGAGATTATTATTATAGTCCATCTATTGCACATATTGAATGTTATTGTTTTTGAGTAATTTGGTTTGGTCAGGTCTCTTTTGTAACAATAGATTCAAATGTCAATGAGACTAACCTGGATAAATAAATGAAACTGGAAGCGCTCACGATATTTACCCGGGGATATCCTTTTAGCTTCTGCTACAAACAATATTAAAATAAAGACTAAAGAATTTTTTTCCGGAACAATCCATTTCTAGTATGGAGGTATTTGGATGTTTTTAAGAGTTTATTTTTGGACAAAAATGAAGACGAAGACGACTGAGTAGTGATGGGCTGATGACGCTTCATGAAGCGGTCATGTTGTTCAGAGGTCAGTAGGTGGCGCCATCAGTTTAAAAATGATGTGATGCTTAATTTGAACAGTTGTTCAAACCAAAGGAAAATAGTGCAGAGCCCGCCATCTAGTGGACTCTGAAAATGATGACACTGCTTCATGAAGCTTCATCAGACCATCACTACCAATGAGCTCCAGTCACTACATTAAAATAAACATTTTTGTCTATAATTCTATAGAGGAACAGATTACTCTGTAAATAATCCCCCTAACTGTCACTCACTGAGGTCCTGACATTGTCCCTCTTATGAGGTATACAACTGGGTGGAAGACCCGGGACATGCAGTGATAATGCCAAAGACGACTTGACGTGGAATGTCTGGATCTCTTTCCCTCATGACCCAACCACAGATTAACTGGATATGTTGCTGATTTAACTGTTTTTGTGTGATCATGACCCAGCTTTCAAGAAAATAGTTACATAACATCTTAAACCGATTAAGACATTTGTTTAATTCATATTTAATCCAACCACAAACTGTAACGTCTCTTCAACATCATTCAATCTTTTTCTTTCATCAAGAGCAACTGTCAGCTTTCTTTACTTCTTGTTCTGGAGAAAGATGCACAGAAGAGTTTGCTCGAACATCCGTGACATCCTGATGATTTATTTAGAATGTTTAGACATGGTCCAGAAGGTGAGTGTCAGCAGAACGCGACCTTCTTAGATGCCAATAGAAATCAACTGTTCGGGCTAAATCAAAGATTATCCTGGACATTAAAAATATATTGGGATTCACACAAGGATGTTATTTTTTCCCCCTCAGTAAGTGTTAGACCTTTTAAATTACTGGACCTCAGACGTCAATCCAATCTCATCAATGCAATATATTTCATATTACAATATGATTGTCTTCCATTAGTTATGCATGATGTACAGAAAAAATATTTTTGGGTAGTTTTAATACAGGAAAATGATGCTGCAGTCATGGCTGACTACAGCCTAAATGTTTATTGAATGAGAAAATAGGATATGGACAGGTAAGCCAAGCAAATGACCCAAAAATACTCAATCCTTCAAAGATAATTCCCACAAACCAAAGTTTAGTTCTTGGATTCAGAAGAAAGTACAGACCAAAGATTAGCCATACCAGTGATTTCAAAAAGTAGTTTGTTCTACCATTAGACCAAGATGCTAGCATACAGCTAACAAAGTTTCTAAAACCTTCCTCTTCAGACAATACACTGATTCTTGAACAACTTACGTTACTAGAAAATAGCATGTTTGCAGATAAGTTAGAAAATATAACTTTAGTAGCAATTTTCTCCAACGAATGACACCTGAATTGTTTAGTCTAAACAGGAAGTAAGCAAGGCTTGTGGCAAATGTGATTTTATGCCCTACAACGACTTCATTTTCCTGATGAGGTTAATGCAGATGTCAACATCAGCTCAAGCTCAGTGTTGTGTAGATGTAACAAGTGTTTGCAGTTTACCAATATCAATCTTTAGTCCAGTTAAGTTTTGGCAAGATGAGAAAAATGCAAATAGAAGCTTTGAAATTTCCTTCATACAAATTATTTTGAAAAAGCAACCCAACCAGAGTCAGTACAGTACTTTGATAAACACATTCTGGTCCCAATGTAGGAAAGATCAGAAGACAAGGAAAATTATTTTAAGAACTGTTTATTCAGAGTATCTATTGTGGTGCCAATATAATGGGTCCAGCGGAGAACTGCTCTTCTGAACTCCTTTGGTCTGGAGAACAAGAGCACAGAGGTTAGTGGTGGTTAAAGCCTCACAACAAACTTAGTATTCACCTCTTTTCACTCCTTTGGCGGCTGATGGGTACAGGATTGGAGTCTGACAGTGACTCTGACAGTCGCCCTGGCTCCTGGAGTCACAGACGGATGCGTCGCAGTGAACGTAGATCTGTGGAGACAAGAACCATCAGAACAAGGCAACAGTTGGTCCAACCCTCCGCGTCGTTTACCTGGCTCTTGAGCACTTCGTCATTGTCGGAGAAGGTGAACATGTTGAAGGAGAAGCGCTTGACGTGGGCCGGGATGCCGATTCTTGAGTCGGCCGTCACGGGATAGAAGCGAGTGATGTAGGCGTCGTCGTGGTTCTCACATCTGAAGAGTAGATTTGATACAAATGGAGGATAATCACTTTGTTATGGTGAGTTATTTTTACCGGTTCACGATGAGGTCCCAGCTGGGCAGAGAGGTTCGGTCTTCATGAAGTGTGGCCCAGCAGTTTTCCAGGACGAGCACCAGGTTGGGGTCCGACTGAATCAGCACCACCTCAAAGTACAACGGCTCCCTGAGATACTTAACCACTGGATAGTCCTCAGCTGTGTTGAAGTCCTCGTATGAAGCATCTGAAGAAACAAAGCTTTTAGAAAGGAAAAGGTTTGGGGTCAAGTTGAGCGTTACCATTGGCCAGTCTCATTTGCACCGTAAACTGTCCAGTTCCAATCTCTGCATCTGGCTGAGTACTGGGTGATTTGTAGCTGAAGCCGATGCTTTGAGTGTCGTTGACAACGTAGTAGCAGGTGACGGTTTGTCTGGAGAGGTCACGTCAAATAAGTCCGTCATAAAAGTTACAGCGAAATAGTCGCCGATCTCGTACCTGTACTCCGGGTCGACGGGTGAAGAGTCACTGTAACTCAAACCAATTTCGTTCTCGTACGTCATGTATTGGTCGAAGAACTGCAACAAACAGACACCATGACTCACACGTCCACCAACAAGTGTTTCAGATGCGCGACAGGAAGACTTCAGTGGTGACTTGCCGATCTGGTCGTTCCACACGAGTCCACGCTGAAGGAGAATTGAGCAAAATGGTCGTTGCTGAAAACCGGTCGGCAGGATTTGTCCCTAAGCGTCAGCCTGCTGGGGATCAGGTTCGGCACAGATTCCACCTTCACAGCTGTGACCGAGACGGTTCCGTTGGAGAAACACTCTGGAAAAATTAAAGTTTTTTTTATGTGCAACTTAAAAGCAGATTTCTGTTCAAGGATTTGACACCAAAATAACTTGTGTCAAGACAATGAATTTACTAGACCACATGATCAGAGAATGACATGGATTGGTCAACATACTGGTCGTGGTCATGGGGAAGTTGCAGGTCAGGTAGAGGTCAGCGAGCATCCATCTGTTGTGTGGCTCCCACAGCGTTAGTTCCAGTCTGGCTCGGACTGAATCCACAAGCAAGGTCTGCAGAGGAGACGTCGTGTTGAAGCTCAAATTACCCACAGTTTTGTCGAGTGACGAACCTCGTAGACGACATCCTTGGCCACGAATGGAAACATGAGGTGAAAGTGTGTCTGGTTTTCACTGAACTTGTAGGTGTGGCTGAGTTCTGGCGTGAGCTCTGTGCTGCCGACCATCGTCTGGAAGTCTTTACCGCCATTTCCGTATTTACCAGTGACATAAAACAAGTTTTTGTCACAGGTGCCGGTCAGAGAGGGAAGAACTGAAACATGACGCAGGAGAGCATTATAGTGGACTCAAGTACAGTGTCAGAATTGACATTTCAAATGTTGAAACTTTAATACATAGTTTTAAAGCAGTCAATCATTTCTATATTGAAAGGTTGAAATGGTCTTTTTAAAAACCAAATTAAAAGGAATATTTTCAAAATAACAAATTAAATTTGCTTAAAAAGGCCAAACAAAGTGAACTTAATATTCTGATGAACTTCTGAGACTCACCAACATCCTCCAGAAAAGCCTCCAGGTCCACCTTCTGAGAAAACGGAGTTTCCTCTGGAAGAATGAGGAAGCCGAACTCCACGGTGAGGAAATATTGGGTGACGGTTTTCTTTGTGTTCTTTGAGATGACAAGCGATTAACAAATCAACTAAATTAAAAAATTAACAAAAAAAAAAAAAAAGATACAATACAAACTTGTTCAGCCCACTTACAGCTTTTAAGACATTCTCAGCATCAAACGGCACTTGAAGAGAGAAGCTCTTGAGTCCTCCAGGATGACTTTGCTCCTGAACCAAGAAGCCTTTGGCGTTGGACTCTTCTACAGACAGAACGCCGTTGGAGAAAGTGATATTCTTCAGCACCACATCGTGAAGGAAGGTTCCCACGTACACAATGAAGAGACGGTTCTCTGGTTCGGAATCTGATAAGATGAACATGGCAGCAAAACAAGAAAAAAATATTGAAACAATTTTACTATTGCTACAATGTTGCAATTATTAAAGTCTACCATGCATTGCAATTTAGCCATACAAAAAGGGGTTCACTTTGAAGATGCACTTGCACTCACAGTCGTAGACCTGGGGTGGGCGGGGCTCCAGCGGTGTGGTGATGGGGAACAGGACTTTGTATCTGGTGTCTTCCTGGGACTGGTCTGCTCTCCAGAGAACCTCCAGCATGGGCTCCACAGAGAAGGTGGTGTGGTACTGGTAATCTGGGGCATGACTCTGCAATCATTCATGTCGGTTAATAAAACCTCCACTTCGGTCGACGATGCACACCTTGTTGTAGCCGTCAGCGGAGCCCACTGGGATCTCGACGACGAAGTGAAAGTCACTGATGGACAGAGTGTATCCTCGGGCGGACATCTGAGCCTTGGTGAGCCTCTGACCGTTGATGCCCATGTGAGTCTCTTTGACAGTGAAGCCCATGTCCATCATGGGGGTCAGTCGACGAGGCACGTGCCAAGAGATCATGTCCGCAGCGAAGATGACGCCACCTGTTAGGAAATCCACCCAAATTATTTATCTTGAAGGCATGTTGGTAAACATGACTATTCAAATAAAGAAAATGCTTTTGTTTAAATGTAAGCTTGCCAACTCGGGTGCTAGCAAGTAAAAACTGTGGCACATTTTAATAAATTACAAGTTTCTACACTTGAATAAAGTTGATAAATTATTTTAGTGACGACAAAACGCAAGGATTAGCATTTTTAACAGACCTTAGATAAGCAGCTTGATTTAATTGACCAGTTGGGGATACTAACTTAGGAACAAATCGTGATTTTTTTTTCTCCCCATTTTATCTTCTGAAACCAAAATAAAGCGAATGTTCCAGCAACTAAATATTGGACACAGATTTTGTCACAAGAAAAGTTAGTCATGAGACTGTATTTCAGTTTTAACTAGTAAAAGGTTACCAATGTCAACACCGAGGACTCAAATAGAAAAAGATCAAGATAAAGTAGTTGAATCAGTTTTCTATAGTCAGTGGATGAAGACTCACCAGTGGGACAAGCTGCCGCCATGTTGACCACGTTCATCCCCTGGGCGGCCTTGTAGTAGGTGCTCACCCTGAGGATCTCCATGGGGACTCCAGCCACCTGCAGGTCAATCAAAGCTCCCGTTTCCCAAACATCATGCCCACGTTGACGAAGGTACTCACGTCTTCGTTGTAGGTCTCCGCCATATTGTACGGGCTGCGCACGACCAGGCGGTTTGAAGTCGAGGCGGCGCTGTAACCAGCCTGTTCTGCCTCCTTCAGCACCATGACGACAGGTTCCGGGGTGTGGAAGGTCACTTTCCAAACGCCCAGCTCTTCGTTAGAAGCCTGGAGCAGGAAGACTCATTCACACAAAGTCATGAGGTCAACATGGTCTTTGCTCACGTACACCAGGGATAACGTTGCTCTTCGAGTCGTCCGGAGTCTTCACGTCAGCCTTTGGTCTGGGCATGTAGTGGGACACCTGGACGTTTGGACAGGTTAAGCCACAAGACAAGCACACCGACATTGCAAATCAAGACGAGGCACCTCCATGTAGTTGCGGTCACACAGGATCTCCCGGGACGCCCACTGAGAGTAGCTGCACGATTGAGACACATCTTGACTGAAAACCTTGGACGACGTCGTCTCGCTGTACATGTGCAGTCTCAGGCCGAGGTTAAAGGTCGTATCGTCCTACAGATCAGGGGAGACAAGATTTTAAACATGTGGAGCCGCAGTCATTTGACCAGAACACAAGCAGGTGTAAAGACTTTTTATCTTTATTCTCCAACAACTGAGAACTTTTGTTTTACTTTAATTTATTAAATTATAATTATTAATCATGGGTAATGTCTCCTTTAAATAGAAATACTGATCGTGACATTATAAGCATTACTAAGTGTTGTTAGAAGAGTGAGTTGGAGAAATAAGGTAAAAGGAGAAAGACAAGGACGATCAGCCAGTCAAGCATTTAAAGTTTAAATTAAAAAATATATGGAATTACGAGTAGGAATTAGATGTACAGAAGTGTTTCTTACTCGGCTGTCGGCGTAGCAGCCCATCAGAGAAGAGTAGATCCGGGTGTTGCCCCAGGGGTCAGACTCCATGCTGTAGCCACACTGCGCTGCCAGGCCCGGGGTCAACACGACGTTTTTGGTGCCATCTAGAGGTACACGGTTGACATTACAACGCTTCAAACGTGACATGAGCACTAGTAACACCTACTGATGGCTTCCACTTCAAGCTGGTTCCCGACAGCCAGAGCCTTGTCCAGGGACAGTCTCATCAGATTTCCCAAACAGTCCGACTTCAATCCATTTCCTGTGAAGGAGCAAATATTTAAAACATGTCATTTTTAAATAATCATTTTCACTCTGGCGTACCGGACTGTGGCTCTTGTTTGAGATTAGGCCTGGCTTGACCGAGGACGATCAGAACCGCCATCCAGTTCAAGAAAAGACTTAACACACAAAGAGAAAGTTAAATAAATAGAAGGGGGAAAAAAATACAAAAACTGTACTTACAAGTTCATTGTTCCTCCTGGTCTCAGAGTCAGCCGGACAAACTAATGACAAGACTTCTATCACTGCCAGAGCTCAGTGCCAACTCTGAAGTGAAGGTCTGACTGTTGAAGCTACACTTCAGCAGGTGTTTTGTATCAGAGTCGAAGGAAATCCACACCTGAGCATGATCAGTAATCTCCCTCGGACACACCTCGCCCTTCAAAAAGACATGAACGCTTCATCTTTTCATGGGCCTCAGATTATATTGATATTAAAACTGCTGATATAATTCATAAACAATAGTTTACGGAAGGTTTAAATAGATTTATTTACTGAATTATGTTGGAAAATATACACAAGTGGAAATCCACAGAGCTTCATATTACTACTAATTTTAAATGGTAAAAATTCTATTTATTTAATTTTTATATTCAATATCTGAATTGGAATCATCTTTATTACCATTGCAGATGAAGGTTTCCACAAACTAGGAATGTGCTTTTTTGCTAAAGTAAACCTAAATAAGGTGATGTAAGTATGTACCAAGTGCAGCAGAAAATATTGTTGCTCTATTTAAGAAGCTCAAATTAAGTAAATTAAGTTTTCTTCCTTTTTGAACATGTTTTTTTTGTATTCAATTGCTGCTATTACAATAGCAATATCATGTCAGAACAAAATTTAACTAAAATAGTTTGTTTTATATTTTAATTAGTATGTCTCACATTCTTCTTGAGCTGTCTTTTAAATGTACGTTTCTTTATTTAGTTTCTTGTAAAATAAACATGCACCAAACATATTTTTATAACTTTAAATAATTTACATTTGGCATCCATGAAATATTACAAGTTAAAGACAAGAGAAAACATGTTTCTATAATTTATTTTCATATTGGAATAATTCTTACAACATAATTACACCACACAGCAGCCGAGCATTAGCATAATAAATAATATATTACTCTCATTTACATAATATGTTTGAAGATCTCAGTCAACAATCATGAGTGTCAGCTTTCCATCGATCACATTCTGGGATGAAATCATTCGATTATTAAGTCAGGGCAGGTCAATGAGAATCACTTCCACTGTTGATTCTGGATCAAGCTTTCAAGTTGGACTCGTTGTAGTCAGACCAGTTCATTTCTGACTTCAGTAACCTCTGCTGGTCTTGCACTGCTGGTCCAGGAGTGTCTGATGGAGACTGACGTTGGCGTCCTCGAAGTCAGGATTGATCCTTAATGCTTGTTGAAAGTCGCTCTTAGCTTCTTCAAAGAAACCTGAAAGAACAAACAAAACATGTATGTTTTTAAAAAAAACAATTTAACCAAGTATCTCTGGACTCCTGGGGTATTGTCTGGTGGTACAATTATACCAACTTTTTTATATTTAACCTAAGATAATATAAGAAAATACTGAATTTAGAAATAACTCAAAGTAGAAATAATAATTTTGAAATTATTCTATTTTTTAAATAGATTTTTACACAAACAAATGTAACCTTTTAATAAGGACGTTATTAAATCTAATTATTTAAATACAAATTAAATTTAAACTAAAAAAAATAAACATTTAAAAGTTAAATACAACCATTCAATATTCAAGTGACAGTGATGTCCTTTATTAGTCTATTTTTATTTATTTTATATTTTTTCATTTTTGTATTCTGTAAAGGCACCACAACAAGTTCCTGTGTTGTGTTTACAGCGCTGGCAATAAAAAAGTTTTCCGATTCTGATGCTTCCTTAGTCACAGAACCTTCAAGAGTTGTTATTATATTAATTTAAACTTGTTAGGGTCTTCTTCAAGCACTCATAAATCCTGAAAAACTAAATGTAATATATAATAAAAAACTGTGATAAGAGTGCATCTTTATTTCTGAACATTTTTTGTGGTAAAAACGTTGATGTGTGACAATTATAAATAACAGTATTGCTTCCATGTAAAGCAATAATGAAACCAAAATAAAGGAGGTTTTAATGACACGTCAAGTCTCACCCAGTCTATAGTGGATCAGTCCTCTGTTGTAGTATGGAACCTCCTGCCTGCTGTCCATCTGAATCGCACTTGTAAAGTCCTCCACAGCCTCTCTGAAGTCAACTCGCAGGTACTTTATTTGACCACGATTGTTATAAGCAGTCGCCAAATCAGCAGCGTCACAATTCCTGTCAGGAAATATCATTAAAATGGTTATTTTAGGGGAAAAAACAACTTCCATCTCATCTCGTTAGCTTAGCTGCTATCAAAACATTCGGTCGCTTCATCGTTTTATAGCTGATGTTAGCCAGTAGTTATACTAATAATAATATACAATCACTAATACTACCTCAACTGGCTGCAGCGGGAGATATATTCACCGAAAAGTGCTTCTGCTTCTTTAAAATGTCGTTTCTTGAATTCATCGTTGGCACTTTGGAAAACTTTTGAGACGAGTTCCGCCATATTGTTTTGGTCGCTGGCTTGTGACGTCACCCAACGTTACGAATGAGACGTACAAAAAAATATAACAATAATAATAATAGCAATAAAAAGAAAAAGAGTGCGTACTAAAAATATATTATAATTATAGTAATAATAACAATGAATAGTGGACGTACTGAATATAAAATAATAATAAAGAGTGGGCATAATACAAATATATAGTAACAATAGTATTCTCAATAAATACATAAATAAAAGGGTTGGTGTACTGATTGATATAATTGGATGATTATTTATTTTTGGTTCAACGATCGATGTTCACGATTTTCTATATTTCATTTTGCAGTGTAGAATGGCTGAAAACATTTTCTATAGTTGTATACTTTAATGGATTGCTTTGAATTGTAAAATTCCATCTACATTATTATTATTTTATATATTTATCTTTTGCTTGTTTAACTCATATTTTCGCACTGTGAAATATTTAAACGTGTTTAATTGAATTATAAACATTATATGAGCGATAATTGTTGGTGTTAGCTGTAATAGTTAGTTGGATAATGTTGTGTCACTGTTGGTGGTTTATAATCCATCTCTTTATTTACCAAACACAGCAAGCATTCTTCTCTTCTTAACCTGGAGCATGTAACCTCCACATACCTTAAAACATTCGCCTCGCTCTCCTCGACAATATTGACACTCAACACCGTAAACTATGTGCTCACCCACCAGTGAGGTGGTGAGAAATTCTACGAGCATCTCCCAGGTGAAGAACTAAAGGATAAAATGAGACCTTCGGGAGCAAAGGTCAGTCTTTCAGCGCGAACTTCTTCTTTCTTTTTTTTTTGCTTCCGTCGTAAAACTGTAAGTGATAACACGCTTTCACACAAAAAGTAGAGAATGTATTTGTGAGTTTAACATTTCAAATATTGAAACTTGTTTTTATTGCATTTTTTTTTTTAATACTTACTTGAAAAAATATCCAATAATTAAAAAAAAAAAGTTTTTTTTGCATTGAGTTTGATATTATAATTCCAATCAATAAAAAATGTAATGCGCTACATGTCATATTTTTAATCCGTAGCCTTTTAAATTCAATAAAAAAAATGTTGGCCATCATTTTTATATATAGAAAATGTATTTATTTTGAAAATATGTTTTTAAAGTCCCAATTATAACCTCAACCTTTCAATATCGAAAATACATGACAGAGTATAAGGGCCACTCGTTTAAAAATAAAAATAAACTAGGAAATTAAAGTCGTACAATATACTTTATTACAAGATTAAGGTAGAGGGAAAATCATTTATTGTGAGATTCAAGTCGTATAAAAAAATAGTAAATTTATTACTATATTGAAGACATACCAAATACTTTATTACGAGATCTAAGTTGAAGGAAAATCTTTTATTACAAGAATAAAGTGGTAAAAAATTAAAATATTACGGTATTAAAATCGTACCAAATACTTTATTAGGAGATTAAATTCGAAGGAAAATCATTTATTACGAGAATATACTGGTACATTTTTTTTAATTATTATGGTATTAAAGTTGTATCAAATACTTTATTACGAGATTTAAGTCGTAGTAAAATATTTTATTACGAGAATAAAGTCGTATAAAATACAAATATTATGAGATTAAAGTCTTGCATAATATTTTTTTACGATATGAAAGTCGTACAAAAATATTTTTATTACGAGATTAAAGTATTAGAGCACCTTCATCACTCTATCGTAAAAATATCAAATTTAATTAATCTAAAAAATATATATAACCCTTTAAAAGGAAAAATGGATGATGACAGTCATCCTCTGAACACTGTCATCAGTGAGCAGAGAAGCAGAATGAGTGCATGAATGCTCCTACCCAGCTGCAAAACAAATAGACTCAGGGACTCATTCATCCCTCGGGCTATTAAATTGTACAATTCTGAGTTCGGGGGCAGGAGTGCAGTGAGAGTATCTGGATGTTCTGTTCTATGTTAGTCTTTGTATACTTTGTCTTTGTTGTTTTTCTTTCCTTGACCTATGTTCTTTGTCTTTGTCTTTAGACTTAGATTGTGTCATCTTGTTCTTCCTCTTTTTGTTCTTCTTCTTATTTTATTTTTTATGTATTATTTTTTATTGTTTATGAAAAATTGCTGGCTATTGGTAAAAAACAATTTCAATAAAGTTTTACCTTACCTTACCTTACCTTAAAATAGAAGTTTGGAAGTATTTAAATACATTTAAAAAATGAAATCAAGGTATCAACGTTCCAATAGTCCTTCCATATCAAAGTCATATGTTGTTTTATTTGTGGTACTAGCATGAAAAGTACTTAATAACATCCATCCTCATCATTGTAATTGATTGTGTGATCTTTAATGATTTATAATCATTCATTATTTCCAATAAATGTCGTTGGTTATCAAATGAAAGAGCGACTTCTGTTGATCTCGCTCTTCTCTGTCACTTGACAGAAACATGCGAGTTCCATTCATCGTCTCACGCCTCTGAGCACCGGTGTGTGTGGTCACCATGAAAGCTGCTGCAACGGCAAACAAACGTGAAACAGCTGGATGGAGGGAGAGGATCCAACCCAGACAGGAGGTAAACGTTAGCCGTCGCCTCCTCAGACAGTGGAGCAGTGTTGTCAGGGCAAACAACTCACTGCCAGTCATGGCCGTGACCTCTGACCCTGTTTGAGAGGCCACTGGGAGGACACGACGAGGACAACCACGATGATAATTTATGACTCGTGTTGTGAGTTAAATGCTGGTGTACATGTGAATAAGCTTTCAGAGATCAAACAATCCTAAATAAAAATGATAATAAATAATCCAGGCTGATGTTTACTAAATGTTTCTGGAGGCTACAGTGACTTTTTAACATTGTGTCAGGAAAACTGTGAGGCTCCCATCGAGTATTTGCCTTTCCATATTGACACAGAAATGCGCCTCATAGACATGTACAGTTACACAAGAGAGAATTACAGCAGCTTCTTTGTTACAACAGAAAACCCTTAACCACGCTTACTAATGCATCAACAATATACATTGTAAATAATTAACATTTAAAAGGAACTGTTTGTTTTGTTAATGGTTTATCAGGGAACCTGGTCTTTTTTTTCTTTTTCTTTTATTCAGCCAGAGGGTCGTATGTTTTAATCCCTTTTTACATTTTAAGTTTGATAATGTAATAAATAATTCCAATGATAATAAAAAATCTCTAGATCTGTTTTTAATTCATTATAAATGATGGGTAAAACATCAGAATTAGAATCATGTTCCTATAATAGTGCCACATTTTTTTTATATTTAATTTAAAAGGCTGCAATTTCTTTTTTAAGTAGAATTTAAAGAATCTTTTTTCGAATTATTTGAATTAAAATATCAAACTCTGTTTAAAAAAAGATTTTCTACTTCTACTTTTTTTATTTATATGAGATAAACTTTCAATATAGAAATTATTAAATCAAAGTATTAATTCAAAACAAATAAACCTTTCAATATAGAAATGATTATTTGAATGTTAATCTGGTAATACATTTTTTTCTCGTTTTAGTATTTTGAAAATATAATTCATTCATATTTTTCAGCAAGACTGCTTGACTGGATAAAACTATTTATCTGTTTATCCAAGTAAATAGTTTGTTAACTCATTTTTGAGTAATATCATGGTTGAATAAGTTATTCTAAGATAAACTTTAACTAAGCTTTTCCCAGAAAATTCCACAAACATCGCAGTTGACTGATTGAATTCTAGTTTTATTATCTATAGGTGTGAGTGTGTGACGAGCATCTATTCTTGGCATGTATGTAGCAGGGATAGACTGCTTTGCCAAGTCATGAAAAACCAGTAAACAGACTAAACATCTAGATTGTTATATGAATGGTTTTCCTTGAGTCTCTGGCAGAAATTATCTTCCACAGAACCAAAAAAAAAAAAAAAACCTGCTCCGTGGACCATAAACAGTTCTTGAGGCATTTGTTAGCTGGTGGTACAGAAAAAATAATATAATTTATAATATACTTTTTTTGGGACAATTTGTTGTTGATTTACTGATTCCTAATTGATGTAATTAGGTATATTCAGTCTGATTGATGATCAGTTGAAGCCGACTGGGTTAACAAACTACTACAGTTGGACAAAATGAAAATCACAGACCCTGAATGAACACTTGTCACATGTATAGTGATTTATTTTCCCAGAATCCTACACTTTCCTTAAAACCTTTTATTACAACTACTTTAATGATCTTATTATTATTATTTCAATTACTCGATATGTGATGCTAAAAACCTCAATAAACATCTTCATACCTCCAAATATGTAGCAAAAAAAAGAACAAAAGCATAAATTCATGTTTTTTATTGTCAGATTTATGACATAACATTAAAAACATCGATTTTAACTAAAACAGAGACAAATGAGGATATGTAACGATTTGTTATAAAATAATTACAGTAACATTTCTTTGATATATTTTATTTTAACACATTAACAAAACCACAACTATGTACAATAATAAAAGACGGGACACAGAATGCACAACATGATTCAAATCCATGTGTAACTTTAACACATCTACGGTCACAGCAGATTCGTGGACTGAACCACAATCGTCCGTGTCTCCACCGTGGACAGGAAGAGGTTGCCGCTTCTGGAAAAAAAGGTAAATAAACGAGAGGTTGCGCTTCATTAGCTTCAGGGTTTTACAGTCGATCATCAGGAGAACTCACCGGTCACGTCTACACTCGACCCAGCATGTTCTCCAGACGCTCTATTCTCCCGGACACATCTGCCAGTGGACTTTGTTAAGGAAGGTTTGTCGTTGTCGATCCCTGGAATCTTTTTTCCTTTCAACTTAAACTATAAAGTGTCTGGGTGTAACTTTGTACTTTGAACTAGTCATGAAAAGGTGTAAGAGTAGAAGTAGTTTTAGCAGTTGAAGAAGCAATAGTTCAGGGGGAAGCAGGAGTAGAAGAACTTAGTTTTACCTGTTAGCATTAGCAGCAGTATGAGTAGTAGAAGCTGTTGTGTCGTGACCTCTTAAGATTCTATCGACCGAGTGTGAGTTGAAGGGAAAGTTCTTTTATCTGGGAGGATATTTTTGGCGGTGAGCTGCTGGAAGGCGGCCTGAGTTTGCTTCTGGAACGCCAGTCTGGCTTCACACTTGCAGGGATCCTCCACCACCACCACCTTCACCTCTGCTCCAGGAGACAAGAGACATATTTCGCGTCAGTCCGACACACCGGCACCATCAAACAGCACACACGCACATGCAGGCAGACACACATACACACACACACACACACACACACAAAGCCTTTGTCTGAGAAATATTTCACATCTTTCGATCAAATTACCCAAATATTGTCCAACAAATTACAGCCAAAGACGGTGCACCGACTGGTTGTGATGTTGTGAAAGCGCTGTTATTAAAGGCCCGCTCTCCAAGCCAAGCACTTGAAAGCTGCGTTAGCACATACGTTAGCTCTCCAGAAGCATTCATATCACAGCTAAAGCCACATTTGCCGCAGGAATCCGTGTGGAGGGGCTTACGTTTCAGGGAACATGTTTTCTTGTCCGCATTCAAGATATAACCGTTCCGGCACTTGCAGTTAAAGGAGGCGTTGCTGTTGACGCATATGTGTTCGCAGTCATTTTCCATGGCACAGGGGTCCAGACCTAGAATAAGTTCGGGGGTTAAGGGTTGGTGCTGGCAGCACAGTATCATCCACTAGCATACAGAGCGTTCAGGCGCTACCCAGTCTGACTCTTGGTGCTAGTGATCAACATGTTTTTAAAGTCTTACTACATACACCTTCACCACATCTCAGCCATCGTACCAACTGCTCGGGCTCACAGTGTGTTGGACAACACAGGTAAAATCAAAGTAGAGACTTGACAGTTAGAACATGAAAGACAGAAGGTTAACAACAAATCCCCCCCCCCCCTTGGGAAAAACAACTAGAAAGGTTCATAAGAAACATGATACATATAAAGCTACAGTCTAGGGCAGGGGTGGGCAAACTCGGTCCTCAAGGGCCGCAGTGGGTGCAGGGTTTTTTTTCCAACCAATGAAGAGGAGGCATTTTGACCAATCAGGTGTCTAAGGAGTGTTATCAGTTGATTGTCAGTCTGGTGTTGCTTGTTTTAGCTGAAACCTCATTGGTTAAATGTGCATGATTGATCGGTTGGAACAAAAACCTGCAGCCACTGCGGCCCTTGAGGTTGACCGAGTTTGCCCACCACTGGTCTAGGGCTATTCAACTAAAGGGCCAGACTTATGTAAGGATGTCAAACCTGTAGTTAACTAATAGATAATCAATATTATAAATCATTTAGCACTGACATCATGGCACAAAAGGCACATGGGATTACCTCAAGCTACCTTCTGTCCATGAGGGTAAATCTTCTGTTTCCGTGTCAACTCTACGTCCCTCATGTTGCATTATCTTGGTTTACCATGAGAAAGGCCTGGTGTTTTGCAAAAGTCCGCAGCTCAGCGAAATTGCAGTCTTTAATGAGTGAATGGGTCTGCAGATCCGACCCTTCAAACTATTTGAATTGCGTTGTCTAGGATCCAGTGTAAACATGTATCTGCTCCCTTACTGGTCACAAATAGATGCTTGGTGACTCGCAGTCCGGTAGGCTTTCGCCTGTTGGGCAGGTTTCACTTTAATATCTCACAGTATTTCGTAGCACAATATTTCGTTACACCCCCACTACATTTATAAAACAGAGAAACACAAAAAGGAACAAAGTTTCGGACTCCAAAACTTCCCTGAGTATTAACAGCTACACTCGGGTTCTAGTCCTGACATCTTCAGTCCAAATGGGGTTTAAAAATTCTGGATTTTATTTCAACCTTAATAATAATTTAGTTTTTCACCCCTTTAGACTGAAGGTGTCTTTAACGGTGGGACTAGAACACGGGTTATGAGTGGCGGCAGTCTTGCAGGCCCCACTTAGTCATACCGCACAAGGTCTCCCGGAACTTGGAGGTGAGCTTCTCGATGACGCCGTAAGTCTCCACGTAGAAGACGTGGTCCTCCAGAGGTATGCTGGCCATCTGCTGCAGGGACTTCATGTCGGCCCGGTCCACGCCGACGGCGTAGATCTCGATGTCAGCCGCCCTGGCAGAAGCAGAGATGTCCTCCACCTGGTCCTGAGGTCTTCCGTCTGTGACGATGATCGCCACCTTGGCGATGTTCTTAGAGCGTGGTCGAGCTCCTGACTGCTCAGTGAAGGCCTCGTTCACCGCTGTCTTGATGGCGAGTCCCGTCATGGTACCGGCCGCCAGAGGCCCGATGCGCGAAATGGCCTTTTTCATGTCGGGTTTGTTGAAGTGGTCTTTGAGAAGGAACTCTATTTTCACGGTGCTGGCGTAGTTGACCACGGCGACCCTGGTGCCCTCGGCACCAACGTCCAGGGTGTCAACCATGTCGGCCAGGAATATCTTCACCTTCTCGAATTCGATGGGGCGCACGCTGCGAGAGCTGTCGATGATGAAGACCAGGTCCAGGCGGCGGCTCCTGCACTGATCGTCTGTCTCTGGTGACCAACCAAACCACGACGCCATTAATGAGTTCATCATTCTTTTCACAAACAATAAAAAAGCTGCGTCTTCATCTGGGCATCAATAAAGTCATTGATCGCCTGTTGATTGATCTGTTGACGTGGAGATACAACCAAGTGGTCAGAGAAGTCGTCCAGTGATACAGTATGACGTCATACTGTATTCTGTCTGCCGAGTCCTTGATTCAGATCCTTTCATCGCATCTCCCAGAATGAAAAGGATTTCATAGAATAAAAGGCCTGAAGACGTAAGAAGAGTGGGTACTGCCTGGACTACCATCGATTTATTTCATCGTCTTTACTCTGGTGTTTCACCTTATTTTGTTTTGTTGGTCTTGTTGTCTGCTTCTTGATCGTATTGCCAAGGCGTGATGTGATTGTTGGTGTTTGTGCATGTAGTCTGTCCATGTATTACTTGAATGGTTGAAGACATTATCAGGAAATAATGGAGACCAAGGACGACTTCATCTTGGCGCCACCAATTATTTGAAGGGTTGACGACTCTCCAGACATGGTAAATTGCATTGTGTTTGTTTTGTCACGACAATATACACATCATTTTGTGTAACAGTTTGTAAGATTACACATCAAAGGACAGATGGATCCGACTGCTTTAACATGACAAGAGAAACAGTAAATGTCAAGTGAAGGATCTCAACGAAGGCTTAGCTTGGATTGTGACAAACGTTTGAAAGACAAAACCACTTTTTCATGCACAAGTAAACTTAAAAGTAAGAAATGTGTCTCACTGTTTATTGGTTAGTTTTCCATACGACCTCTGGAAGCACCAAACCACCAATAAATAGGTATGCACATACAATCCAAACTAAGCCCCCCTTCGATAGTGGGACAACCCTAGAAACAGTTTCTTGAATTGACCTTCAGAAACAAAGATCTAGCACATGAATGGAGTTACTAAGCACTGGAAACCTGACTAGTATTCTACCTGACTCCACGGGACTGATGGTGGTGTCGAAGCCGCGTTGGGTACTGACCGGTAGCATCGCAGGAGTGGTGGTCTCCACTGGTGCCATAGTGGTCACAACCACTGCGATCGTGGGGGCTTCTGGCGCCTCGGTGGTGGTAGGTGTCGTTGGTGCCACCGTCAGAAGGGTGGTGGGCTGTGTGGTGGTGTGTTGCTGAGGTGGAAAGTAGGCTACATAGGGAGTGGTCTGAACTACGGGGACTGGCTTTGAGGGGCAGGGTCTTTTCACCTGGTTGTGGTGCATGCCTTTGAACTGGTTGGGGAAGGGGCCTCTGTATATGTGAGGGGGGCGCTGCACGACATGCGGGTGCACACCTGTGAAAAGGGGATGTCTGTGCGGTGACACCGGGGCATTGAACCTGTGGTGAGTGGACGGGACCGACGGATGGTGGTAAGTCACCGGAGGGGAAAGAGGAAAGGGTCGGTGCACGACCGGCGGAGGGATCCGTGGCGGCTGGTAGTGGTAGTGATACCCTCCTCTATACGTGTAGTCACCTCTGTGAACTACAGGGGGCGCCACGAAAAGGAAAAGTGATAGAAATCATTAGTAGGTGAAAGATGGATCCCCCAACAGGAAGGTTGGAAAAGTTTGACAAGATCTAGAATTCTGGCCACTTCATCAGGCACAACAGGAGTAAATATTAATATTACCGTTAGTCTCTCAGTTGTCAAAAGGTTTGAGCCCATGGTTCTCAACTAACACTAGAGACATGAAACATTTTACTGTTTTATAAAAGCATTGAATTTATTTTTTTTAATAATTGGATGGAATTACTTCTTTGACGTTGAATTTGTTTTAATGAAAAACTGAATAAAAAATTGAATTTGTTTCTGTTTTTTTTAAGTAATTAATCTATAAAAAATAATTTTAAAACAATGTATTTGTTTTTTCCACATGCAGAAATTGTTCCAATTCCTGAAATCCAATTTATTTATTTATTTTAAATAAATACATTTTCCTAAATGTTTATATAGAATTGTAAAGGCTACAAATAAAATATTGAATTATACATAAGGTACATTTTTTTTAATAATTGGAATTAGAAACAAAAAAAGAAATTAAATTATTTAAAAATAAACAGATACACTTACAATAACATTTACAAATTCTTAAATCAAAAAAAGTTCAACCTCTAAATATAGTCATTATTCAATTAAATTATTAATAAATAAATAATACAATTCTCACAAAAATATTCCAATAAAAACAATTCAAGTTTAAAATTTTTAAATGTAACATTTTCAATATTCTGATGTCGCCCTTATATGTTCTAAGATGCTTCTTAACCAAGAACATAGTTTTTGACAATGTTTGACACTTTAGAGTCAAACATCTGCAGAACTGTAGTTTCATGAGCTGCCGTCATGAGTTAAGGTGAGACTTCTGTGGACGTGATGAAGTGGCCAGAGAGTCGATGACAACATGGATTCTTCTGCTTTCTTCTTTTGGAAAGCAGAAACAAAACAATATGTTGAAACACACGTGTGTTCAATCAGTTTCATGCTCGACGTGTCAGAGAAAAATCTTAAAACAACTTAAATATGCATAGATATGAAGTTTATCAATGATCTTAATAATTTAACGTCTGTGTTCCTAATTGATTCTCATGTTAATTTTATAAATTATACATAAATATTAATGAGATTTATATACATTATAAAAATGATTCAAATAACATGATATTACACAAAAATAAGTTAAATATTTTGGAAAATGAATTCTGTTTGTTTTTTTACTTTAACAAAACCATTTTTGAAGACAGAAAATACATTTATATATATACTGTATATCGATTATATTTTGAAATAAAAGTTTAAACCTTTTTTTAAAACAATAAATCCTACTTTATTATTACTAATAATCGAACTAAAAGATTTTATAAATAAAGAGAAATCTGATTTACTTACATAATAATTACGTTTTTATTTTAGATAATGTTTTTACATTTATTAATTATTAAGACATTATTCAACCATTATGTTGTTTTGGTTATGTTATTTAATCTTTGGTTGTTTTTTCTCTTTTGATTTCTGAATGGCGGATGAGGTATTTGTTGAGTTTTATACATTAAATATAATAGAACTAATAGAAATGTCAAGGAAAATTAGTTAAACAAATAACTTGTTCAAGTTTTATTTGTAAAAAGGAAAACATCTCAAATAAATGAGTGAATTATATTTTAAGCCATAAATTGTGTCAATTAGAATCTGTCAATCAACATCGGTTGAATCTAATTGTCGGCTGCTGTTAATCTGAAAAGGTGTCACTGACTAGTGGAGCCAGAACTGAACGTACTTGCTGGGTTGAGGGTCCGAGAATGGGGTCTTCCACCGCTCCTGGTCTGCGGGTGGCTCTGAGCGTTCCTGCCGTTCAGTCCATGGTACGTGCCCGAGACGTGGCTCACCAGCAGAGCCATGCTGCAGAGGAAACTACACGCCCGACCAGCCGCCATCACAACCGTTGTGTCTCCTGTGGAGGTCTGAGCTCAACCTGCGCCTCCTTCTCCACATTTGAGGAGCCCACGTCCCGCCTGCCACACAGCCTGTCCAATCCCGGAGGAGGACACGACCCCTGACCTCTGTCAACAACTGTGTGTTATAAAAGAGATGGTTCTGCTTCTTTCACGAAAAAATGTGCAACAAATACACAAAGACAATTTTATAATAATTAAGATTGTTGCAATAAATTCGAAAAGTGCTGCTGATTTACTACATCGGACAAGAAAACACAGAATTTGAAAAAAAGAACAACGATGACACATGGGAGCTTCATGACAAGATACCATACAATGATATGACAGCGTAGAAAGAAAACTTGTTCTATAATATAGAGGGAAATAAATATTACAGACGACCAAGACATGTTTTTCAGGACTCAAATTAAGATGAAATAAAAATAGAACACTCTCGCTGGTTGTGATGGTTTGACCAGTTTGTTGATGGTTTTGATGCTTTGACCAGTATTTTGTTGGTTTGACCAGTATCTTGCTGGTTTGTTAGTTTGACCTGTATCTTGCTGATTTTGATGGTTTGACCAGTATTTTGATGGCTTTGATGGTTTGACCAGTATTTTGTTGGTTTTACCGGTATCTTGCTGGTTTTGATGGTTTGGCCAGTTTCTTGCTGGTTTGTTAGTTTGACCTGTATCTTGCTGATTTTGATGGTTTGACCAGTATTTTGTTGGTTTGACCAGTTTCTTGCTGGTTTGTTAGTTTGACCTGTATCTTGCTGATTTTGATGGTTTGACCAGTATTTTGATGGCTTTGATGGTTTGACCAGTATTTTGTTGGTTTTACCGGTATCTTGCTGGTTTTGATGGTTTGGCCAGTTTCTTGCTGGTTTTAAAGGTTTCACCAGTATTTTGTTGGTTTGACCAGTATCTTGCTGGTTTGTTCAGTATCTTCCTGGTTTTGATGGTTTCACTAGTATCTTGCTGGTTTTCGATGGTTTGGCAAGTATCTTCCTGGTTTGTTGGTTTCACCAGTATTTTGTTGGTTTGTTCAGTATGTTGCTGGTTTGAACAGTATCTTGCTGGTTTTGATGGTTTGACCAGTATCTTGCTGGTTTGTTGGTTTAACCAGCATTTTGCTGGTTTGACCAATCTGTTGCTGGTTTGACCAGTATCTTGCTGGTTTGTTGGTTAAACCAGTATTTTGCTGGTTTGACCAGTATGTTGCTGGTTTTACCAGTATCTTGCTGGTTTGTTGGTTTAACCAGTGTTTTGCTGGTTTGACCAATCTGTTGCTGGTTTGACCAGTATCTTGCTGGTTTGTTGGTTTAACCAGTGTTTTGCTGGTTTGACCAATCTGTTGCTGGTTTGACCAGTATCTTGCTGGTTTGTTGATTTCACCAGTATTTTGTTGGTTTGTTCAGTATGTTGCTGGTTTTGCTGGTTTGGCCAGTATCTTGCTGGTTTGTTGGTTAAACCAGTATTTTGTTGGTTTGTTCAGTATGTTGCTGGTTTTGCTGGTTCGGCCAGTATATTGCTGGTTTGTTGGTTAAACCAGTATTTTGCTGGTTGACCAGTATGTTTCTGGTTTGAAAAGTATCTTGCTGGTTTGTTGGTTAAACCAGTATCTTGCTGGTTTGACCAGTATGTTGGTGGTTTGTTGGTTTCAATTCAATTCAATTCAATTTTATTTAAAGTGTCTAATCATAACAAAGTTATCTCAAGAGACTATACAGTTGAAATAAGACTACAGTTGATTAAGGAAAAATAGATCCCAGCAATTCAACAAAGAGCAAGAAACAAAACACTGTACAGTGAGCTGTACAGTGAACAATGGCGAGGAAAAACTTCCTTTTTCCGTTTCACCAGTTATTTTGTTGGTTTGTTCAGTATCTTGTTGGTGTTGATGGTTTGGCCAGTATCTTGCTGGTTTTGGTGGTTTGGCCAGTATCTTGCTGGTTTCGGTGGTTTGGCCAGTATCTTGCTGGTTTTGGTGGTTTGGCCAGTATCTTGCTGGTTTCGGTGGTTTGGCCAGTATCTTGCTGGTTTTGGTGGTTTGGCCAGTATCTTGCTGGTTTGGCCAGTATCTTGCTGGTTATTTGGTTTAACCAGTATTTTGCTGGTTTGACCAGTATGTTGGTGGTTTGTTGGTTTCACCAGTTATTTTGTTGGTTTGTTCAGTATCTTGCTGGTGTTGATGGTTTGGCCAGTATATTGCTGGTTTTGGTGGTTTGGCCAGTATCTTGCTGGTTTTGGTGGTTTGGCCAGTATCTTGCTGGTTTTGGTGGTTTGGCCAGTATCTTGCTGG
The DNA here is from genome assembly GCF_982586985.1 of Callionymus lyra. Taxonomy (NCBI): domain Eukaryota; kingdom Metazoa; phylum Chordata; class Actinopteri; order Syngnathiformes; family Callionymidae; genus Callionymus; species Callionymus lyra. The sequence continues at coordinate 11,299,805 of NC_141830.1, forward strand.
TTTGTTGATTTAACCAGTATTTTGTTGGTTTGTTCAGTATGTTGCTGGTTTGGCCAGTATCTTGCTGGTTTGTTGGTTTAACCAGTATTTTGCTGGTTTGACCAGTATCTTACATGATTCTACTAAAACATGAGTGTTACAGAGGTGAGTCCAACTGAGAGGGAAATACAAAAATACAAAAATACAAAAATACAAAAATACAAAAAGAAACATCAAACATGAGCAGAGACTCCACTGTGAGGTTCAGCACCTGAATGAGGCAAGAGAACAAAATAAAACAATTGAACTACATTACTTAAGAAAAACTATAAAAGCAAAAATGAAACGAATCAAATTACATCTACACCGAAACATTCGCATTACATACGTTATTACAAATATAAGAAAAATATATTTTTCAAAATATACATACAAAATGATGTGACAAGTTTACTTTACTTACTCGGTACTGCAGCAGTTTTACCCATCCTTCCTTGTACCTTTCGCATGCTTTTGTTCATGCACACCTTCAAAGAAGAGAATAAATAGTGAAGCACATTCAATGGTTTAAAGACGTATATAAATAAAGGTAAATAACGAATTAAGAAAAGTAAAAAAGAAAACTATTTTATGAATACACACATTAACTTGATATAACTTTCAGCTACATTTTCCAGGTTGTATTTAATGTTACAAAAAAAATTAAAGTTTCTAAAAATATCAAAATATTTAATTTAAAGTGTTTTATTTTTTGCAAGGCGATTTATTAATTTAAAATAGATATACCCGTCAATCAAACACATTGGTTACTAAGACATTAAGCTAGCTCATGCTAACTATTTTAATATAACCATAGAACTTTGTTAAAACAAATATCAATGTGTTGGTTTGTGTTTAAAATAACTTTAATCTGAGTGTTGTACAGTGAAGAGTCTGCAGCAAGCGTGTGAGATGTAAAGTCCACTCGTGAAAACTCACAGCGAATGTGTTTTTCTACATTTATCCCTCAGACCCATGAAAACACACACTTGCATGTTTTCTGGGAATATTTGGAGAATTCAACACCGTCAGTCAAACATGTGAATCCACCTGGAAAACATTAGTTCCTGGAAAATAAACAGAAGAACCGAGAGCAAGAATCCAAAGAGACGGAACAAGATTTCCAGTTCCAAGTATTTATGTATATACGGTACATATATTGTTTTAATGCTGTATTACTAAAAAATTATTTGATGCAATACATTCAACATTTTAGCGTTTCTTCTAATTTAATAATTAATCATTAAAAATGTATGACCAGTAAAGTATTGAATGACAGTGGAACTATATTTATTGTCTTATATATTTTCCTAATTAATAAAGAGAATACAATTTATTTTATTTAACTTTAAACGTATTATTCTTGTTTACTTCCACATTGATTCACAACAACTTTATTAAAACAAGTCGATTGTGAAATGAACGACTCGGGAGACAAAAAAGGTTCTTAAACATTTATTGAGTCAAATATATTTCCACTTAGTTAAAAATGATAATAACCATAAAGTAATGGGAGGGTCGGTGGACAATCATGCAGCTACTGATGTTCTCATGAGCAAGTCTAAAACTTCCGGAGACTCTCGCTGTGAGCTGGAAAACGATTCACGAGGCAAAAGGTCGGGAACTGAACCACAGCAAAGCTGAATAAATAACAGACAGGAAAGTGCTAGAGAGTCTAAAACCTCAGACGGGAGAAACTGGTCAAGAGCTACGGTGACGTGGATGGTCTTGATATCAACCTCTAAAGACGAGTAGAGCTAGTTTGATCTTCACACCGTTTTACTAAAACATAAAAAAGGGGGGGTGGGGGGCGGGCGAGCTGGTGTCTTCCTTCACTTGTCCGGCGTCACATGAATTCATGGATTCTTTCACATTTCAGTCTCAGACCTCCTGGGTGAAGCTGGATGAAGGTCAGAGGAGGTGGCTTCGTACAAATGCACATCAGGTGGAGGGCGAGTGTGTAGAGAGGGGGGGTGGTTACTTGTGAGGGAATGTAGAAATGGCTGGTGATGTCGCTGGTGCTCAGGCGGGCATGTATGGGGGAGGGGGCTCCTTCTCTGGCATCTTCATGGCCATTTCATAGGTGGGCAGGATGTACTGAGAAGAAATTAAATCAGTCAGAAGATTTATTTTTTTTTATTATTAAAAAAGGTCTATAGAAAGATTGATTAGGATTTGTATATCTCTTGTGTCATCTTTGGGTCAAGGTGACCCAGAGACCCGAAACCAAATCCGTTTGTGGTATCCCCTGTTTTGTCTCCAAGTGTTGACGCTGAGATAACACAAGGGCTAAAAAGAGTTTGATATTGTAATTCCAATAATTACAGGATATATTTAATAAATTCTTCATCTTTTTTTATTCATGGTCTTTTCAAAGTTTATTTAAAAAAGTCGTTTTTTTTTTAAAAATAATAAAACAATAATGTTAAGCAAAGGGCGACACGCGGTGGCGTAACCGAGGTACTGCATGTACTGAGTGTTGCTCACCTGAGGGGGCGTGTCGAAGGCGGGGTACACCGCGATCTCTGGCATGTTCCTGTTGTTGATGTACTTGTAGCAGTTCCAAACACAGTTGATCAGGTACGCCTGCAGACACAGCGCACAATAATAAAACCATGGGTTCCCTTCAAACGTTCTCTGGACCAGGGACAGGGTGTTGACCTTGAGGATGATGAGGAAGGCGAAGAAGACCAACACAAACAGCAGCAGGCAGCTGGAGTCCATGGACAGGAGGTTGTCCTTGTACGGGAAATCGGGCTGGAAGGGAAAGACAACATTGAGGTCACACGACGGTCGGGTCGGAGTAAGCGAGGATTCGCACTGACCAGCTGGTCCAGGTAGTCCTTGATCCGGGGCAGGTAGGTGAGCGAGCTGATGGCCACCAGGCAGCTGAGAGCGAAGTCAAACAGCTGGTAGCAGAAGAACGGGATGAGCCAGCCGTCGCGGTGCTGAGGGAGGATCAGGATTAGATCACAGAACACAAACCTCATTGGACTCATGGAGGTACATCAGTGGTATCAGGCACCATTTTTTGTTTATTTAAATTGTTTAGTGTTTTTGTATTTTCATAATTAATACATTTGTTTATTTTTATTTTGTTTTACACATAGTCTGCTACTCTAATTGAAATAATACAGAAATACCTTTTCTAAATACCTTCTTTTTTAGTTTGTATTCTTTCAAATTCAATATAAAATTCAACACTTAACCATTATAAAGGCATTTAGAAATGTTTTTTCGTATTATCATGAACTGGAGTGCGTGCGTTTACTCCGGGCACTCCGATTTCCTCCCACAGTCCAAAAACATACAGAGGTCGATTAAGAACTTCGGGAAATTGTCCATAGGTACGAGAGTGTGTGTCCCCTGCCTCTCGCCCTATGATACTGGGAAATGCTCCAGTCTCCCCGCGACCCATGGTAAGGGATAAAGCGGTAGAAAATGAATTGAATGAATAAGAATGTCAAACGATGAGTAAATATGAGTTTTAAAAATATTTAAAAAAAAAGGATTTAATTATTAAAGGAATTAAAATAAAATGTTCAATATACTATTATATCAATATTCCGATGTCACTGATCTACTTCCATTTATCAGACACTTTCAGGCTCTAAACGTCTGACTCGTCACACGCACAGATTGTGGGACGTCCACTGGAAACTACCTCATCTACTTGAGTTCAAGGAGCGGGAGGCTATAGCTTGAGGTTCTAACACCAAAGGAAGCCTCCGTCCGTCTAGAGTCCTACTGAACCTGAAGCAAACCTGGAAGCGCCGACATCACGAGAGCTGGAAAATCCACAGAAGACGAGCTGCTCGGGCATCCAAGAGATCAAATACATTTGGTTTCAAAATGAAACAACTTTATCATTCAAAGCTTCAACATGTGAGATTAAAAAATATATATATATACTTTTTTTTTTAATGGACTGTTATACAGGAGAACAGGTCTTGCATGATTGTCTGCAGGAACTTGTTTGTACGTGCAACATGGGGAACCACTGTGTCTCAACAGAAGTGACGACAGTGTCCAGAAAAACAAGGTCAAAATAGATAAGGGGTGTAAAAAAAAACTAGTTTTATTTCGATATTTTAATTCCTGATTATTGGATATTGAATGTTGCTCATGGTTAATATAAGTTTGCATTTTTTGTCAATATTTTGACAAGAACTTTCCTACAAGAACGTCCACATTTGATCAGAGAAAGTACAGAATATGTCCATTTCTTTGTTGTAAAAGCCAGAAAAAGTGTAGTATAAAAAAAGAAAAAAGTTTTTGTTCCTACAGTAATCGCAATATATCGTATCGTCACATACAGTACGTATCATGATATCATTGTATTGCCATATTCTTGCCAATACACAGCCCTAACTATATCTATATCTCATATATATATATCTATATCTATATCTATATCTATCTATATATATATAGATAGATATATATATATAAATGGGATTGCACTGTCTGAGAAAAAAGGATCGGGAGTTCTTGGATCGTTAAGTTTAAATATAGATCAACTCATTTAGGAAAAATGTTCCTCCAGAACAGAGGATGACCTGCATGTTACAAAGGCGAGAAATATGCGAGACATTTTATCAGCAGAAATGTATGAACCCAAAAGCAAATCAAAGATTTTGGGACCTGTAGTGTCAGAAACGAATGAACCAGGATCACAGGAAGTTTGAGACATATCTAAGAAAACAAAATGTGTAAACGAGACGGGAAGATTTACATTTTTCCCCCATCACAATAATAACGTATGTTCTTGTGAAATTGAAAATGAGAGTTAAAGTGTGACGAAGGAGATCTCCGGAGGGATCAATAAAGTTTCATCCATCCATTTGTTTTCAAAGCGGTGAGACCCAGAGGGAGACAAAAGACTCACAGTGATGGCGCCGTACACCATCATGGCGCTGATGGTGAGCATCAGCAAGGAGATGGCGAAGCCCACACAAGCGTTCTCTGCAAGAAGAAAACAACAAAAACTAAACTTTGGAATGAATTCATGATTTGTTGCGAGCACAGATTTACAAGTTCAGTCATCGTCATGAGACATCGTCATGAGTGCCGACTCTGCAGCTTTGAATTTCTAGCAGGGCAGACACATGTGCTGACGACAGCCTTAATCCCTCACACGCAGCACAGCCCTTCACATTTTTGGTGGGAAATCTGTTTATAAGCAATGGGACCGTTGAGGCGGATAATCTGATCCGGACTCTAATCTGAAATGTCCTCAGGATCGTGAGCGAGCCACAGTGTCCTGCAGTCACCAGATGTAGTTTTTCTCTGGTCAGTGCAGGATGTGAACAACCTCCAGATTCCAGAAATGCGTAGGAAGGTCAGACCGCATCGTCCCCCATCCTCCTCCCACCCTCCCTCCTGCTGACTCATTCTTTCAGATTAAAACCAGCAGGGTTGAACAGAATTACCCTGAAAACTGAGAAACCTTTTTCCTGTGAAGCGAGATTATAAATCCTGGATGATATTCATCACATGCTCTGATCTGTCACCCCAGGTTTAGATGGTGTTAGGAAAGTTATATTTGTGCAAAGATAGAAGACGTACAGGCTCTACATAAGCATCGTTTACACACTGAAATAAAGCACATTTTACTGTAAAGAAAAGATTCACATAGACAAATTACAGACTTTATTCCATATACATCCGGGGTTTCAAACTCAACTTTACGAGGGGTCACCAGAGGTCAACTCCTGTGGGCTAAATTTTTGAATGTATTTATATTTTGTTGTTTATAATTTGATGTGATTATAAGTATTTCTAAACCCTCCAACATTGTAGAGACTTCTCTGCATGTACTAACAAAAACAGTATGATGAATGTGGGGCTGCACAGGTCGAGAGTTTGAGAACACAGATCTACATGTTTCATTTTGAATCAATGTTTAAAGAAACAAACATGTGGAAAAAGGTTGTATTTATTAGCTACTCAGGTGTAAGGAAACACAATGTTCCATTAGTAAAGTGTTCAGTGCTGGCGTTTGGAGTCAATTTGCTAAACATTTGTTTGATTGACATGAGAATTGATGTGGACTGGAAATCAAAAGGTACAAACTAAGAGTTGATCCGTCGAATTTTGTCACTGCTGTCAAAATCTTGACTTTAATTATCAGCAGGACACACTTCATAGGTTTGCCTTCTGTTCAATTGAACTTTCAGGTGGAATTTTATATTTAAAATGCACATTTTAAGATCAATTTGATAACAATAAAAACGTTTTAGTTCTTCAAAGTTCTTCAAACCGTGAATCAATATTTTTTTAAAATAAATATGCACTAACAAGACTCATCAGAACACTGTAGGACTCAGGTGAGTCTCCTATTGGAAAAAAAAGGCGTCATATGTGCCTAACTTCCACTTCACACATTGTTTTGTCAGAATGATCTGTTGCTGCGACTCCCCCGCGTATGATGAATAACATGGAAGCAGCTGTGAATGTGATGCCATTTCTACCCCAAAACCCCCTCAGATTGGCTCTGGAGCGACACAATAGCACGAGTAAAGGAGCTCACCGGACATCCTGTCGGAGGCGAAGTAGTGGTCGATGACTTCATACTGCAGGTCAATGGTGGGCACGTTTTCAGGATGGGTCACTGCTACAGTCAGCAGGATACCCATCAATAAGTTGACAACCTGAGGAGGAAAAACAGCGGTTTATGTTACCCTTAGAAGCGTTTTTTATATTTTAGACTTTTTTTCTCTGATGTTGTGCATCTACTTTCAAATGACAAAAACAATCCTGCTTGAGTACATTATGGTTTACTTATGATCCTGTGAAGAGCAGTGGAGCGGCTGTGCCTGTCAAGGACGTGCAGCATTAATAACGAATGAGAATAATAATAAATCGACTCATCGATAAGCATTAGAATAAAGACGTCAGGTTAAGTAGGATTTATGAATCGCCTGCCACTTTAAATAAGACGTTAAATTATTCAGTGGCCTTAACTCGTCTGCAAGTGGCTGACAAACGTTCATCTGGCTCTGACAGATGCAAACAGAAGCTGCAGTGGATTGAAAATATAGGAATAAAGTGACAGTGCTTGTTTTGGTTTGATTTAAAAAGATAATAAGGTCCATTATGTGCCAAAACTGCAGCTATAGGAAACATAAAAGGTGATGTTTGTGCTGCCAGACACACGTTTAACCCCAGAAAATAAAATTAAATAAGCATTTCTAAACAGCATTCAACATATATTAAGTTTTAAGCTTTATAGGAGAAAAAACTAGTGTTATTTTCAACGCCAAGAGATGGTTTTTGTCGTTTTGTCACGTCTTTAAAAGAATAAGATAATGGGTTAAAACTAGCATTTGTTGAGACCATTGCTAGCGTCGTTAAAAGCATTGCGATTAACCTCCTCCTACGTATTATGTGTAGTTATATGTTCAAAAAAAACAGAGACACAAATATATTGCTTCATAATAAACCAAACTCAAAGTAATGACAACGACTTAAGCTATCGTGGTGATCAAGTTACTATCATAACAAAGCTAACGGGCTAAAGCTAACATGAATCTCGTCGCTTTCTTTTTAAAAAACATAGCTGATATTTTCCTGTGAAAACTTACTTGTAACGCATTAAAATTCGAGAATTACTAAGAAAAACAAGAGTTTAGGGGATTCTGTCGTCCCCAGTTGCGTTAGCTTAGTTAGCATTAGCATCGACCATCTTACGCACCATGTACCACGTCCCCAGAATGATGGTCCCGGTCCGGACGTGGCAGCATCCGCAGCACCGGGTGGTGTAGAGTCGATCACGACTCGGTTTAAAGTGATGCATGTCCTCCACGAGTGTCGGGAGAAACATTTGCGAGAGCAGGTTGTTGTAGGAAAGAATCTTCTCGGCAGGAGAAGCAACACCAAGGAACGCCCACCAGCCAGCCGAGCACCCGCGCTGCACCGCTGATCAAAACAAACTCTCCAGCGCCAGAGACGCGCTGCTTCTTGAGGGTAATTGACGCGCGAACAACAGCTTCACGGCACGACAGCGCCTCCTATGGGTATTTTTTCTTTTCATATGAGCCGCAATTAAAAACGTATATAGTTTATTATAAAAAAAAAAAAAAGTTATTATGCTTGTACGATTTACCATATAAAAGTATATATATATATAAAAATATAGAGTATTTACAATATATATAATTATGATCATGCAGTTATCATAAAAACCCATTGGATAAAAATATTTCTTTAACTTCATTTTTATTTATTTTCTAATAAGTTGTGGTTCTCCTGCTTTAGTGCGATTTCTTAACAGTTTAAGATGTCACAGTGGCCCATGGATATAAACAATTTCCCGAAGGAGACCTCCTGACTGATCAATAAAGTTATACCCAACCCAGTAGCGGTTTAAGGTACGGGCGAACGGGGCAGCTGCCCGCGGCGGCATTTTTTCATGACATACGGGGGGCGGCACGAGCGCTTGATAACAAAAATGAAAATGCGCCTCTGCAACACGGTTTTGTATGAGGTGTGTGCGCGCGCATTCGTTTTATGTGTGCGCGTGCGCATTCGTTTTATGTGTGCTCGTGCGCATTTGTTTTATGTATGCGCGTGCACATTTGTTTTATGTGTGCGCGTGCGCATTCGTTTTATGTGTGCGCGTGCGCATTCGTTTTATGTGTGCGCGTGCTCATTCGTTTTATGCATACGCGTGCGCATTCGTTTTATACGTGCGCGTGCGCATTCGTTTTATGTGTGCTCGTGCGCATTTGTTTTATGTATGCGCGTGCACATTTGTTTTATGTGTGCGCGTGCGCATTCGTTTTATGTGTGCGCGTGCGCATTCGTTTTATGTGTGCGCGTGCTCATTCGTTTTATGCATACGCGTGCGCATTCGTTTTATACGTGCGCGTGCGCATTCGTTTTATGTGTGTGCGTGGGCATTCATTTTATGTGTGCGCGTGCGCATTCGTTTTATGTGTGCGCGTGCGCATTCGTTTTATGTGTGCGCGTGCACATTTGTTTTATGTGTGCGCGTGCGCATTCGTTTTATGTGTGCGCGTGCTCATTTGTTTTATGTGTGCGCGTGCTCATTTGTTTTATGTATACGCGTGTGCATTCGTTTTATGTGTGCGCGTGCGCATTTGTTTTATGTATACGCGTGCGCATTCGTTTTATGTGTGCGCGTGCGCATTCGTTTTATGTGTGCGCGTGCGCATTTGTTTTATGTGTGCGCGTGCTCATTCGTTTTATGTATACGCATGCGCATTCGTTTTATGTGTGCGCGTGCGCATTCGTTTTATGTATACGCATGCGCATTCGTTTTATGTGTGCGCGTGCGCATTCGTTTTATGTGTGCGCGTGCTCATTCGTTTTATGTATACGCATGCGTATTCGTTTTATGTGTGCGCGTGCGCATTTGTTTTATGTATACGCGTGCGCATTCGTTTTATGTGTGCGCGTGCTCATTCGTTTTATGTATACGCGTGCGCATTCGTTTTATGTGTGCGCGTGCGCATTCGTTTTATGTGTGCGCGTGCTCATTCATTTTATGTGTGCGCGTTCGGATTCATTTTATGTGTGCGCGTGCGCATTCGTTTTATGTGTGCGCGTGCTCATTCGTTTTATGTATATGCGTGCGCATTCGTTTTATGTGTGCGCGTGCGCATTTGTTTTATGTATACGCGTGCGCATTCGTTTTATGTGTGCGCATTCGTTTTATGTGTGCGCGTGCGCATTCGTTTTATGTGTGCGCGTGCTCATTCGTTTTATGTATACGCATGCGCATTCGTTTTATGTGTGCGTGTGCGCATTCGTTTTAAGTATACGCATGCGCATTCGTTTTATGTGTGCCCGTGCGCATTCGTTTTATGTGTGCGCGTGCTCATTCGTTTTATGTGTGCGCGTGCGCATTCGTTTTATGTGTGCGCGTGCGCATTCGTTTTATGTGTGCGCGTGCTCATTCGTTTTATGTATACGCATGCGCATTCGTTTTATGTGTGCGTGTGCGCATTCGTTTTATGTATACGCATGCGCATTCGTTTTATGTGTGCGTGTGCGCATTCGTTTTATGTGTGCACGTGCTCATTCGTTTTATGTATACGCATGCGCATTCGTTTTATGTGTGCGCGTGCGCATTTGTTTTATGTATACGCATGCGCATTCGTTTTATGTGTGCGCGTGCGCATTCGTTTTATGTATACGCGTGCGCATTCGTTTTATGTGTGCGTGTGCGCATTCGTTTTATGTGTGCGCGTGCTCATTCGTTTTATGTATACGCATGCGCATTCGTTTTATGTGTGCGCGTGCGCATTTGTTTTATGTATACGCATGCGCATTCGTTTTATGTGTGCGCGTGCGCATTCGTTTTATGTATACGCGTGCGCATTCGTTTTATGTATACGCGTGCGCATTCGTTTTATGTGTGCGCATTCGTTTTATGTGTGCGCGTGCGCATTCGTTTTATGTGTGCGCGTGCGCATTCGTTTTATGTGTGCGCGTGCGCATTCGTTTTATGTATATGAGTGCGCATTCGTTTTATGTGTGCGCGTGCGCATTCGTTTTATGTGTGCCTGTGCGCATTTGTTTTATGTATGCGCGTGTGCATTCGTTTTATGTGTGCGCGTGCGCATTCGTTTTATGTGTGCGCGTGCGCATTCATTTTATGTATACGCGTGCGCATTCGTTTTATGTGTGCGCGTGCGCATTCGTTTTATGTGTGCGCGTGCGCATTCGTTTTATGTGTGCGTGTGCGCATTTGTTTTATTCATTTTATAGGTTTGTTTGTGATGTGTAGCTATGCATTTGTGTGCATGTCACTGGTGTGCGCATGTGTCAGTGTGTGTCTGCGCAGTAGCGGTTTTAGTTACGGGCGAACGGGGCAGCCGCCGATAACAAAAATTAAAATGCGCCTCTGCAACACGGTTTTAGGCGATCTGGCGCCCCCTGCAGCAGCTGCTCGCTGACAAGGTGCAGCTGTGAGTGAGAGAAGAAAGGTCTCTCCAAATGATCGGACTGGGGGGTGGCGTGGGGGGATAATATACTGTAAAGTCAGTCACACGATGAATTTCTTCCATATAACGCATGTTTCATTCATAATATTATATATACATGTTTATAATTCCTGCACGTTGATAATTTTGCATCAAGGAAGGCCAGAAAGGTCAACTTTTAGCGTGTTCTGGTCTAATTGGAACAGTGTAATATATATATATTTTTTCGAGTGTGTTATTTGTGTGATGAAGGATTTGTGCTATTAAGAATATTGTTCCTATATTTTATTTGTATATTATTTTTTATATATATATATTTTTTTCATTGATACATCTGATATATTTTGCAATATTTATGTATATAGAATACATTCATTATACTGTTTTGTGTAATAAAACACATCGTTACTGTAAGATATTGTGACATGTCTGATATCTGTCACGGTCGGGGGGGGGGCGCTTTGGGGGAGGCTCGCCCGGGGAGTAATTCAGTGTAGAACCGCCACTGACCTTACCTAACCTAACCTATAAACGTTGGTTAATTATCCAGCGCTCCAAAGAAATGCTCTGTAAAAATACAATTTAAAAAAATGAATTACTATTTGCAATCGTACATTTTAGCGAGAAACAAATCAAATGAGCAGAATACTAAATCTTGCCAATAAATAACAGTCACGATAAAAGACCAACTCCTACTAAAACTCTCCAGAGTAAGTGACGCTTTTAAATTTAATTCAATTTATTTACATACAAATATACTTCAGGATACAATTTACAATGATGCATGTTCAAGAAACGGTCAATATATATATATATAAAACATTTATTTTGCAGATAGTTCTTCAGGACTAGTGCCAACATAATAGAGGTAAATAAAAGTGAATCATTCTAGTACTTGTGTGATGTGATTCAGCGATTAACATCATAAAACTAATTTATCGCTTATGTACAGCTAAACAGTAAGATAAATATTGCACGATTGTACTTCAATTTAGCAGCATTTAAATGTATTCTCATTCCTGTTATTCATTTCATGACTTTTAGCAGCATTTAAATTTTTACTTCATGATGTCATATTTTGTGGTATTTTATATTAAGATTATGTTAACATTTCTTTTCAGCAAAACCACTAAAAACAGATTTCAATTCAATTTTCTAGAGGTGTTGATGATGGGACGTTTAAATGTTAGTTATGTTTTAGATCATGATGTGAATTTGCAGCTGTTATGCCTTAGTTTTCAGAAACTTTTCTGTTTCCGATCGCCGTCGTTGTACGCCATAAGTGTCCATCTTCTGCCACTTTAAGATCAAAAATATAGCCAGAGTTAAAGCCAGGGTTGCACCGACAACTGCTCCCGCCACAACAGCTGTGAACAGGAAAACCAACAGTGTGTATTAGTAGTCGTTCACGTGGTCGTGATAAGACACAATGCTACCTGTGAGTGTATCCTTGTTGTCTAAAAATCCCTCTCTGTTCGGAAGAATTATGAAATCAGAATCTACCGTGGGCCATCGTGATCGATCAAAGGTCAAGTTTGGGTGACCCTGAGGACAAAATTAAAAAAGTTTACATAACTGGTCCAGATAAGAGCCATGAATCCTAAGGACAAGCTTGACTTTCGATACCTTATCGTTGGATCTCTGCTTGTGGTCATTTTTGCTATTTTCTGCGAGATAAAAGCGGAAGTGAAATTTATAAAAGTGTGAAAAGAATTAACAATATTATGTCGCAGAGGGGAACCGACCGATTTCATCTTCGGCGTCACCAGACCCGGACGCAGAGAATTCTAAATTGTCGAGCTCGGGTCCCTCGGCTTTCCTCGGAGGGTCAGACGTCTGAGGACGGAGACAACAGTGTGATCTTACAATTGTGTGAATGATCTCAAGCAGAACAGATTAGACGATCTATTATCAGCTGAGACTGACAGCAGTTACAAAGTCCGCTTGAAGAAGTTTAATGGCTTTCTCTCACAAGAAAAAAACAGCACTGTGGGACTATTGGACTCTGGATATCAAAACTATATACATGCGTCACATGATAGTCGACTAGTCTTTTTCTCATTGTTGTTTTGATAATAATTACAAGTCTTCCAATAAAAGAAAAACTATTTTTTAAAAAATGAACAACCTCTTTTTAGATATTAGATGAATCTCATATTAGATAAATCGATTTTAACAACTTATTTTTCCAACATTTATCACCAAATGTGTAACAATTGTGATTATAAGTCTATAATGATTTTCAAGTCAAAACTTTTTATCTTTCATTCCATTGTATAATAATAATAATAATCTTTTATTTGGAGGTGCCTTTCTTGGCACTTCAGGACACCTACAACAGTATTAAAATCAATTTAAAAAGAAGCCGCAATAAACAGTATGGTTATGATCTCCATGTCCCGATAACCACAGCAACAGATACAAATAGATAATAATGTTGAGGAAGTTATAAAACAAAAAACAAAGCGCGAGAAAGGAATAAAAATACAATGGATATGACAAAAGTTACACTTATTTTAACATAGTCAATTTTTCTAGTAAATTTGCCACCATGATTTATTATTCTTAAGATGTTCAAAAGTTAAATTAACTATCAAACAAATAAAAATAATCTGCCATCTTGTGCAAATGTTATGACTAATTGACGTCTCCAGGAAGTGATAAAGGTGAGTCTTTGAGCGACTATTAAAACCCTTAAAACACGGTAAAGAGAAGGACTTACACTTACCGCCGCTATAACAGAGAACAGGAAGCCACATGTTACAGATAAACAAGTTACTAAACTAATCTTCATGTTTGTGTTGAGTTCGCTTTATCTTCCGCAGGTGTGTGATTGAGCGAGATCGTGACGTTCAAGAGTCATGAGGACTGGAGCCGCTGATTGGAGGAAGAAACCACTGCTGGCCAATCAGATACGAGTTCCGCGTGGAAACCCGCCCACACAGGACAACTCAAGAAAACAGACTAGAAACAATGAAATAGGAAAGTTTTTTGATTCCTTGTGGTATTTTCTTCGAATATCGTGTCACCAATTTCTAATCGACAGGGGGAAAACCCCTAAAATAGTCTATACAGATCGGAAAAAACATCAGTCTGACATGTGGTTAACCTCCCACATATTTTCAGCCACAAATGTCACTCAATTGTTATCGTTTCATACATGAGTAATAGTTTATAACTTATCCCTTTAATTTTTTAATTATACGTTTCTTAAATTTAGGATGGCAAGTTGGACACAGAGACTCCCAGAAACAAGGAAAAGAGATGGAATAATGAGTCGGCACACGATAAAGGAAGGTGTACTAGTGATCAACACGGTTAAAGAGGCTGATTTGTGGCGGCGAACCAGAAAGGAAACATGTCGGAAAATTGTTCTTAATTCCTCTGAGGAAACCGAAAAACTGCAAAAAAATTCAAATGTTAGAAGAACAGTTTAATCATACATAGTCACAATTCTGCTTCCAAAAATGAGTTTGTTTCTTCATCTAACATCTGGAAATGTACATAAGGCCACCTGAAAATGTACATGACTTTGACAGTGTGACAAAACTCATATGTTCATATTTATATAATTGACAATATTTTACATTGTTTTTGATTACAAGGTAGTAGTAGCTGTTCCAAAATACAGCACTCTTCTGTACAAAAATAATTCTCGTCGTATCCTGTGTCGTTTCCATGTCGGATTTTGAACAGTTTTGACTGTCACACATCAGAAAGACTATCAACAGTTGATGTTACAGCTCCAGTACAAAGAGAGGCTGGCCTTTTTTCCATAATAGATTAAAAACAAAAAAGAAACCATGCCAGATTGTGAAGCCATATCGTTTTGTTTCGTTAAAAATAACACTTGATCAAATAAAACTGTATACATTATATTCAAGGGGAAAGGAGTGATGAATATACACACACATCAAAATGAACATTTGCCTTATTTTTTTTTCTCCCCACAAAGTGTAAAAGACATCCCATTTACAGCATAACGTTTACAAATATACAACTGTACAGACAAAATAAAAGCATCACTACAAATTTGCAAGGCCTGTAACACCACAACTAGACATATTTTAATAAAACTAATAATCTTACACTTATTAACTGCACATATACTACATGTATTCTACAATTATTCATATAAAGCAAAGAAGCCACTATGAGCATAACAGGTCATTAGTTTAGCTAGTGATGGCCCCACCGGCCTCCAACCAAAACACTGGCATACCCAACAGAATAAAAAAAAAAAGATTAAAAAAATCAAATATATATAAAAATGTTTTTAAATATCCCCTCATCCGAAGATCCCACTAATCTAGTTAATTTCATCTCTGATAAACAAAGCTGGGATAATCTCCACTTCAAAAGTTTTTTTTTTTTTTTTTTTTTGTAATTTTTGGACTTCTCCAACCTTCAGGCAGGTGGGGGTCCGATCATTGCTGCAAGCCCCGCTACCCAAAAAAGCAACAATTACTCGTACATAAAGATGCTACACATTGCTAAACTACGTCTAAGCAAGAGATGAAAATTCAGTACATAAAGATTTCTACGGCAGTGTTCATCTCAAAACTACAAGACAGATTAGATGTTACACGAAACATGATAAAGAAAAAAATCATTCCAAGGATTAAAAAGCCGTCACAGCATGCCAATGCATACGCCCTCGCCCACCCCCGCGGAAAAAAAAAGCATCACCCGCCCAGCCCCGACGATCAGTTAATGTAAAGATTAATCCACGTTACACGCCCACTGTACGACCAAATCTCATGCTCCGTTTCTATAAGTTAACTTGCATAACGCAGAGTACCTGAACGAAAGACGCCCATATTGGGATCAGTGGATTCAGCAGCTCAGGGGTGTTTGTGTCATGAATAAGACTGACGGCCTCGGGGGGGAGGCAAGAAAAAGGCGAGAAGAAGCCACCGCATGAAAGTTGCCTCAAGCCTAAAAACAAGCACCAATCCCCTAGGCGCACAAGTTGGTCTTCAAAAAAAAGACTGGGTGACTGCGGCACACGACTCACAGTACTCACCTGAGGAGAGGCCCCTCAGGGGGTCCATCCATACTACGCGGCGGGATTAAAAACTAGTCCAAACGGCTGCTTTGGCATAGCAAACACTAGCTCCGATTTCATAGTGTACAAATCTCAATTCTCTAGAGTGATCAAATCAGCTGACATTAGTCTGGTTACAAAAGCAAATGGAATTATTTTTTATTCAAAGGATCACCCAATTTAGCCTTGTAAAGTCACTTGCTGGTGTTAATTGTAAGAATCTTAAATTTCATCAAATGTGTTGTTTTCTTTTCTACACAGAATTTACAAGGTAAAAAACTAAATGTACAAGAGTATATGAAAACCAGTCAAATACAACAATTACATCATTAACAACGGGTTTGTGCTTTACCCAGGAAATAGGCCTGCCAGGGGGCGCCAGTGAGGCAGGGGCGTCAGTGTCTTAGGTGAAGGTGTCTGTAGATTTGGTATCCTCCGAAAAATGTGGGTTGAAAGGGGGTGTTGAAGGCTAACTCCTGTGGCGGAACAGGGGGCACGGAGGCTCCTCCGCCTCTCCCTCACTACATGAGGCCGTTGGTGGGTCCGCCTATGGGGCCCAGTTCTGATCCACTCTTCATGTAGTACTTTTCTAGCTTGGCAAGGATGTGCTTGCCGTAGGTGTATTTTCGCAGCGTGGCGATGTGAGGTCGAATCTGAGGAGAAGAAGAGTTTTAGAGCGTAAGAATAATTATTTAATACTGAATGTTTAGCAGCCACTGTCAACCGTCTCCTCTCATCCTCAGTCTTAGCCAGGATCCTTAACCCTGGTGTTATTCTCAAATGCGTTTGTGGTATCCCTTGTGTTGTCTCTGGGTCAGGGTGAACGACTTCATACACATTTGTTTTCGGGCCTTCATAGTCACCTTGACCCAGAGATAACACGGGGGTTAAGCTGCGGAGGTGGTAAGGACTGCTGCCCTCTTGATGCCAGAAGTTTAATTGCAACACAAAAATGAACAAACACTGTAAATATTTGCATGTTAGTTGTAGATAAAAACATAAAAGTATGATTTGTATGTTTTAAGATCTTTCCGCCAAGCAGTCAAAAACAAGAACTTTATTTTGAAATTATTTTAGGATTTAGTTTCTTTTCATATCTTTCAACTACCAAGCATTGACTCCTACCTTTCTATTTTAGCTAAAATATAAATTAAGTGAATGCATTTATATATTAAAATTATACAAATTTAACTTTTTTTTCTTTTCTCTATGAAATAATAAACATCTGAATTCACAAATGAGGTTTGCAAGCTACAAGACAAATGCACCCATTGTTCAACACATCTATAAATAAAATTGTGGATCTGAAGGTGACCGACCTTGTGCATGATGATCTTCCGTTGAGCAGGTTCAGCCATGTCTATCATTCTTTGGACGACGTAGTTGGCGTATTGGTCCTTCATCATGGTGTAGAGGGCGCTGTGGGGTCCGTCCTTCTGGCAGCACACCTCGTCGATCAGCAGAGCTCTCTCGGCACGTGAGGAGTGGATCACACACTTCTCCACCACGTTACTGCAAACATCAGGTTTTTTAGAGCTCGAACAGTGCATCACATATGTTGTCACGTTTAGTTTCTTCTGAGCTGCTCCATAAACCCCTGATTACGGTGTTTTCCCTTCATAGGTGGCTCTGACAGAAATAAGTAAGACAGCATGATATGATTTTAAAATAAATGTTGTTGGTTGGCAGACAAGCTAAAAAAGTGTAATTTTGTAACAACAGCGTCAAAGCATTACAACTAAAGCCTTTGATAGTATTTTCTAGTCAGTGACACTTCTATGAAATTATGACGCAGCAGTTTGACAAGTTCATCGACAATCCTGGCTGATGAGTGAGCAGATATAAAACACACAACCTGGAAACCACCTCAAAGGTGGGGCAGGTGAACATTTTTTAAGTTTAAAAGTCAAACTTCCTGTTCTAGACTCTCTTTAGCAAAGAGGCGGGTTTTTTTCTAGGCCAAATTACGAGGCCAGAAATATGCGACATCACAATAATCCTAAAAAATGATTGTGTTGATTTGAGGTGGTTGCATTTGTATAGAAGTAAATGAGTGCAATCATAACTTTGAATGATAAGTATAACATTTCAATTGTTGAGACTTTATTAAATTACACAATTTTTGAAATATAAAAACATTGAAAAAAAAATTAAAATCCAACTTTCAATATAGAAATTATAAAATTAAATTATTAAATATAAAAAAAAACTAATGAAATGCTTAAAAAAAAAACATTTTAGTAGAAACTTTTAACATTCAACAATTTAATATTCTGAGGGAACTTGTATACTTTCATACAATCATACCTCATTTACAATTATAGCAAATATAATATAAAAAGATCTCAGCAAAAAAAATACCTTGCAAATTTGTGTTGGCTCAGGATTAGAACCTTCCCACGAACTTCCGCCACTATCTTGCTCTTGTCCTCGGGTCGCCCGTGCTCCAGAACATGCTGGATGACGTAGTTACCGTATTGATCCTGCAGGAGGCAGTGCAGTCAGAAGCTCAGCAAACACGCGAGTGGAACGTTTGATTGACAGGCAGGGTGGTTTTTCATGCACTAGCTTTCACAAACAAACTTAAATAGGTGTGAGGTCGTCATGCATCTCGACAATGAGAAGTAGATGAATGAGAGACACCCCTGCTGTGATTTCTGTCAGACCATCCTGTCATCACGCGGAAGGTCGGACAATGCGGATGCTGCTGGTTGTCGAGGCCAAACCACTAGCATCTTTGCCCCTTCAGAAATGGGTGGTGAAACCATTGGTGATGAGAACTTACATGACCCAGCAAATATTAGTTTGCTGGGTCGGTAATGGACTCCACCTTGGATAATGTTTTACCGACTATGCTTTTGCTTGGTGAAACTCTCCAAAACATTTTTTTTCTGTTTAATTGTGTTGATGGTGAGAAAAAGATTCAGCAGATTGATTAGAAGATGCTGCAGGCTAAAGAGGAAGAGAAGTGGGCAGCAACCAGGTGACGTGAAGCCTCAGAGGGGTGAAGCAAAAGAAGGAAAGAGGCGAGAAATAGACAATCTTGGTGCGTTAGAAGAAAAAGCCTACGTTGTTAAATTAGAACTGTTGATAAAGTAAGAGAGAGGAAAGAAGCACGGTCTTCCGTAAGAGAGAGGCAAATTGCTCTGACCTTGAACAGTGCATCGCGGGACACTGTATAATATGTTTTGGGTGTCATCTCCAATGAAACGCCTTGATATTTCTAGATGGAATAAGTGAAGGGGGGGCAGGTGGATGTTTAAACACACATGACAGATGTAATGACAACTCATACAACATCGCATTCATTGCAATACTTGGAGCCAATTACACAAAAAACATGAGTGGACACATGAGACGAGCACAGTTGAATGAACATGAGAATGTGAAAAGGACGAGGGCCCGCCAACACACCTGACCCAGCTGCTCCGAGTGCTGGTGGAGCTCTTCCAAGATGGGCAGAGTCTGCTCCTGAGTGCAGTGCTCCAAAATCCTCTGGATCACTCGGCAGCCGTACGGGTGTGTGGACAGAACAAACACCTGTAAAATACACGTTTGAACATTAATAAAAACCTGCTCGAGAACTAAAATTAAGGTGATCAATATCGTTAAGCAGTGTTTTTTTTACACTTCAACACTCACCTGTCCTTGGAAGGCATCGATAATAAATTGGAGCGCTTGAGGCTGCACACACTCGATGCACTTCTGCACCACATGGTTCCCGTTCTGGTCTTTGACACACTTCAACACGTGGCCGTCCAGCTCACGGACGATGTCACTCTGAAGACGGGGGAATAAGGAAAAAAAAACATTGTTAAAGGAATGTGAAAAAGCTACACAGTTGACCAAAATAAATAATTAAATTCACTTACAATTACCTGCTGGTCAGAGGATATGGACTCCAGGGCTTTCTGGATGACCCTGCAGCCATACATCTGCAACGCCAAAGGCAGGACATGTCCTCGGATACGTGTTGCCAGGGCCAACTTCTGGTCGGCACTTCCAAACTGATGGGGAAAACCAGGGTTAGAATCTCGCATGGAAATATACTTGACGAGTTTTCGGGAGCGACTACCTCAAAGAACTTTTGGATGACGTAGTTCCCGAATACGTCGGTCATCAGTTGATATGCAGCTTGCAGAATCTCTCCGAAAACCATCTGCCTCTCAGCAGGGGTAGCTCGCTCCAACTTCTGTTGAATGAATCTAGAGGGACAAATTGATTCCGATTCTATATTATACGATTCCATCTTGCAGAGTTTCCTCCATTTTTGACGTTCAGCATGGTTGTATCACCTGGAGCCATGTTGATCTTGTGAGAACTCCACCATGTGTCCTGGAAGGTCACGGAGCTGCAGGTTTGGGAAGCGGTTGTTCCTGAAGTCTTCCAGGAGGCGGCTGCGGCCTGACGGCATCACGTCAGAGCGACTGTAACGGGGCCGCGACGGTGGAAACAGCTGGCTAGTGGAATTAAAGAGACTGGATGTTCCGCCGGCACTGCGGTATTTCGCTTCTGCGCCTGGCGCTGCGGAGATGTAGCGCCCGCTGCCGTTTGTCAGGCCACCTACGATTGCAGCATGATAATCTTAAGATAAATGTCAAAGCAGAGTGTTGTTAACAACCCAAACAAAGAACTTCATTGTAAACGAAGAAAATTATATTTGGGTCGTTCTATAAAACCGGCTTTTTGGTTTCACAAATCATGTTCCTTCCCTCTACGATATGATTCAGTCTCGTCCTGTGGTTCTACAAACAGGCTTAGTAACAGTAACGACAATCCTATTGTTACAAAGTCCACATCACCCTTGCTTAGAACCAAGGCCCCAAGTTCCTAGACAATTTGATTTTTTTTTAACCATTTCAGTTAGTTAAATATAGTAGATATAAAGCTTTACAACAGTCAGTCAAAGAAAATGTACTGCAATGTAATTTTACCTGCTAGCTTAGCTCATTGATACCAATGCTAGTATAGTGTGAAGATTAGAAACTGTACAAAATAAATAAAATATGTAATATTTTACAAAAGTATATGGGGTCATTTTAATAAGAAGTATGGATGTACCGTTTTTCATGATTTCAAATATTTCTTTAGGCATAGGCGACAAAGCACCGGTTTCATAAAATAACCCAGATGTAATTTGATTGTAACAGTTTACAGTCACTTACCGAGGTGGAGGCTGGAGGAGGAGCCATGAGAGGAGGGCAGGGATGGAGGGGGCGTCAAAGGAGAGTGGCCAGGAGTCAGACCGATTGGGCTCGGTGAAGAAGAGTACCCGAGGCTGTTGTAGAAAGGCTGACCAATGGGAGTTAAACTGCTCCCACCACGTTTGTAAAGATCAGAACTTGCCAGCAGAGAGTCCCTGCGTGACACACTGCTACTGGTGGAGCTGGATACTGTAACCAAAAACTTATATTAGCATCTAACAACAACAAATGTATATAAAACAAATAGGTTGGACACCAACCAGACGAACCAAAGCCTCCCAGAGCAGAGCCCAGACCCACACCTAGAGAGCCTCCGGTGCTACTGAAGCCAAGCGAGGAGCTTGGAGGTTGCGGCCCAGCAGAATTGTGTGAGAAGAGTGAGCTGCTTTGAGAGGTGTTCGGGACCGAGCCGGAGCCATAGAAAGAGCTGGAAGGCAGGCCGCTGTTCTGAGGAGGTGCCTGCTGCTGTTGGGGCTGAGGTTGTGGTTGAGGCATGGAGCGGTATAAGCCGTTGGCTGGAGGTCCAGACATGTTGTTTCCAGAGCCAGACGCAGATACAGCAGCTGCGTGGGGCCAAACAGACGAGGTCAGAGATCATAGGAAACCAAAATTAAGGATCAAATACTGAATAAGCTTTGTAGAATTTTCAGCCTTCTTCTGTGCAAAAGGTGAACAAATTTTAAAGAAATTTGCGCATGCTTTACACATATATAGTCCTTTATTGGCAATACTTGAAATGATATTCTAGGATAAAAGGAGGCACAGGTAACCATTTACATTTTCAACAGATCCGTCTAATGGAAGATTTCAACAGCGCAAAGTAAAAACCAATTCAAAGAAATTGTGGCAAAGTGTGTTTGACTGGGAGTTAAAATCAGACGAACTTGAGCATTAATTGCAGATGTATGGAGATGTTGGAAACCAACAACCTTGCATATAACAAGGCTTCTTGCCAATAAGAAAACTTTGAAGATTCCAAGCGAGAAGGTATTATTTGAGCTAGTCCAGCCCCTTTGATCTTTATTCCATGTCATCTTTCATCCTTTTATCTAATGTAGTAGCTTAAATGTAGATTTGGGTGCATTGGATGATCAGTCGATATAGATAAAACATTCAGAACAAGGTCTGTATCAGTCACTTGTTGATTAAATCAGTAGAGTGTAGTACACACCAGCTTGTGCTGCAGCAGGGTTGATCAGCAGAGGGGTCTGTACCAGACGAACAGGACCACCGAGACCAGTGCGAGCTCCGGGGCCCATTACCAGTGCACCAGTCTGGTCATAGTATGCTGCAGGGGCCAACACTTGATAGCCTGAGAAGAAAATATCTGGGGTTTAGATTTGAACTGACAGTAACATGTGTAGAGTATCGAGATGAATAATGTTAATACCAGACATTCCAGCATACGCCAGGGCTGGGTTTGCTGCGGCTGCTGCAGCGAGAGATTCTTGCTGACTCTGTTGGCCTTGACCAGGAGTAAGAGGACGCTGGTTATTTCCTGTACGCATCACCTAGAGAAGAAAAGGAAAATGAATAAACACTTCTCAGGTTTACATGATTAAATTATTTTGTTGTTGGTTCTGTAAATGTATAGGAAATTCTTAAGCATATCCATGAATGTAAATGTATGCATCATGAAAGTCAAAGATCAAGGTAGGAAAGAAGCAATTCTTACCTGTTGTTGTCCATGTCCTTGTCCCTGGTTGTTTGCTTGTTGGTTGGCTGAGTGATTGGCAGTGTTTGCAGCCTGTTGCTGGAAAAGGTTGGCTGGGTAAACACCCCAAGGAACCCCATAATACTGCGGCGGAACCACAGTTGGGCCTGTGAAAATAATATGAAATTATTTTCTCTTCACAACAAAATGAAACTGCACCAAAACCATTAACTCCATCATTTAACACCCAAGTGCATGTTGATATAACACAATTATTCCAGTTTCCCTTTTACTGAAGCAGGAATTTAATTGAAGGATTTTGCGGACGATGCAAGTGGATCAATGTTTTTATTTCATATATAGAAATATTAATCAAGTTCCTAAAAAGCTGTGACTGCTGAATCCACTTGGTCGTTGTTGCTATGCCTTACTCTTGAGGTCCTTCTACAGAAGGTTTGGCAACATCATGCCAAAGAGGACGAAAGTTTGCACATACCTGCAAGTGTAGCTGCTGCCAAACCAGCAGCAGTGTAGGGGTCAGCACCTGGGGGCGCTGCGTTAATGATGTAAGGGTTTGGCACGAAAGCAGGAGCAAGTCCGGCTGAGAAGGAAGAACATGCAATCCATCGTCACAGAAATGAATGACTAAAATGATGCTCTGCGAGCCAGAACACTAGTGAATTACACGTGTAATGAAGTGCTGTCATACCAAGATGCTGCTGCTGGGCAGCTGCCAGGGCGTACTGTTGCTGCTGCGCTGCGGTCAGCTGCTGGACTGTCAGTTGATTGGACCGCTGGAACAACTGCAGAATCACATGAGCATCAAAAGTGAATCTCGTCATTCTGGCTGTAATTGTGATGTTGGCAAACAAACCTGCTGTTGAGAGTTGTAGTCAAACAACCCGACTGGGGTGCCAGAGGAGTCCACTTGAATCTGGTTCCCAGCGTAGTCGAACTGAAGAGATTCCACTCCAGCTGCTTGCTCCATGCCCCCCATGTTTTGGGCTTCAGGGTTCTGAAAGTCCTCAGTCGGGGCCTTATTTTGATTGGGGTGCTGCTGTTGGAGGGCATGTACATGATGTTGGCTCATCATCTCTAACCCCGCCTGACTCGGACCCATCCTCTCCACAGCCTCGGTTGGCGAGGCTTGGCGGCTTCCTGGTGTGGGACTGAAGGAGAGAGTCCATGTTAGTAACATTAGGTTAACAAAATAGAATAGAATCTCAACCATTAACAGGACATTCACGGAAAAACGAAAAGTATTTTCAAACATACTTGAAGTCTTTGCAGTCTCTGTCCATGCCATTAAGAAGACCTCTTCCGTTGGATTTTGAAGGATCGTTTTCTTCTCCCACTTTCAATTCTGGGCTCTTGTCTTCCTCAAAAGGAGAAACTTTCTCTTGGGCATCATTTTTCTCTCGACCATCTTGATCGGCATCTGCTCCACCCTGGAATTCGAGGTTAAATTTAAACTTAACACTGCCGACAATCGTCTCCGCAGAGGAGCAAATTGTTAAAGGCTGAAGACTCACATATCCGCCATTTCTGTAGCGACCTTCCATTTTGTCTCCCGGCGAGGAGCTCAGGACGTATTCCACCATGCTGACCCCGAGGCCGCCGCCTTCTGAGCGTGGCGACAGCACTGAATTGGCATCACCATTCCCATGAAAACTCTGGCCTGGCCTTCGCTGCACCATGATTGGTTGAGACACTGAATGATCTAAATGAAAAATGTAGATGTCAAAAATTGATAGGTAATTTATAGGTTGATGGTGATTGTCACATGCAGCGAGTTTTGAGCCGATTATGAAAAGAGTTTTGGGTACTTACGAGATGAACCCCACGCATTGTCTCGCCACTCCTCCCCAAGAAGCATTCCTTTCCTTCCATCCTTAGCCAGCTCGTCAGAATCCCAAAGCTTCTTCGCTGGCAAAAGCTGCAACATTTTAAAAAAGGAGTTTAAATAAGTAAGTGTTGGAAACCATCTCCAAAGTTATGAGAGGGCGCTTTTGCGTTTAAATATTAGTTAAACAATATCACAGGCTGTGTTCAACTGAAGCCCACCCCTCCATTAGCAGAATTGTTTATCCAAATTTGTTTATTCTCAAAAATCTTAGACAGATGCATAAAACAATATAATAAAATCTCAGTTACTATTTCTATGTTGGTAAAGACGAAATCTTGCGCTATGTGTATATCAAGTATACTAAGCTTGGCGCACAACTCAAGTCCTTCTTAAGCAGCGACAGAAAGGACTGAAAACCAACATAATAATATAAGTATTTTATATGTTTCAACAACATTTAAAGTGAAATATGAAGCTATGTGGTATCAATTTTACCAATACAACACTTTTAATGTATAGAAAAATTCCACCATACCTCTCCCATTCCCCTTGACTCTAGAGCGAGAGCTTGAAAGTCGTAGTTCATTTCATCCATAGGCCGAACCTAGAGGAGAAACAACACATTAAGATTGATAAGACTCAAAAATTCCCATAATAATAATGTTTCTTTACCACTCAACAGACTAAATACAGTTTTCTTCCATACATGGATCAAGACAGAGATCACTTAGCTAGTTTCTGATATGAACAGAGGACAAACTGAACATTTGCTAAATAATGATAACAACATGTCAGTGCATGCTTGTAGGTCAAAAAAAAAAAAATTTTTTTTTTCCTCAGCTGATACTTTGGAAGATTGCATAAGGAATTTGACAGGCAGCACGACTCAATAAATCCCAGAGATGCACCTGGAAATAAAATAAGCTTGAGAGATTTGAAGGTATGCCAACTATTCTGAAGTGTAACATTTATCAGTTGGGTCAAGTCTAGTTAAAATGAAAACGCTGTCTATTGATAGAAAGCCTTAGAATAAAATGAGCAGATATCTTTGTATAGTAAGGAGTGGAGGAATTTCTTCCTCACTCGTTGGTTTAAAGATAGCAACAGCCGAATTTGAGAATACCAGTGCACTCTCAATGATGAGGCCAACAATCTCCAATGATACCTTAAAACAAACACTTCTTCAAAACAATATAAACACAAAAAATTAATAACTATTACAGTCTTCATGTATTCATCCAACGAAGGTCTGAGTGGGTGCAGGTTTTAGCTCTAGCCAAATAAGAGTACACATTTAAACAACCAGGTGTCTGACTGAAAACCAATAACCATCTGTCGACACCTTGATGGTTAAACAGTGTCTTCTTGTTCAGGCAGAACACCTGCGAACGACACAGACCTTTCCTGGATTCATTCAGGAACCCTGCACTACAGTAAAATTGTAAAGAGGTTTTTCAACAAATTCCTCATTATAGAATATATTTTGGGTACAATTAAAAATGGAATAGTGAAAATATATATATTACAGCATACCAAGTTGCAGCCGTGTAGTTCCAAACTGTTTGAGGACTTAACACCCAGTCACTAAATAATCGAACAAGTTATCGCTTGAAATAAATCAGATTTAACTATTAATTCGATAATATCTATGCTTAAAATACAGTGTTTATAGTCAGGTGTGACTGAAAAGTGACTTTTTACTAGTGTAATGAATGAATGAATTATAGAAATGATCAAACTACGAATCTGGCTACTCTGTCTTTGAAAGTTGGACTTGATGTGTTTGGACCCATTTCGCTACTGCAGTTTTTACAGTGGGCTTAAAATATTTTCAAATATTGCTAAGGTGACCCATCGCTGCTAGATTTAGGAATACCAAGTCATTGCAATAGCCATGGAAAAGAAGGAAAACATCCTCCTTTAATAGCAATGTTTCACACAGAGGCCAGGGGAGGGGTAAATGATCAATGACTCCCTCTTGCAAATGCATCGTAGAGCTACATATGAATGAATGTATTTTTTTTTTGTTGTTTACTACTACTCTACTGAATTAACTTAAGTGATGTCAAAACACAGAGGTAAATTGTTGATAAAAATTAAGGTCTTCAATAAATGTTTAAATATTTAATTTTGCACCCGAGTGAAGAGTGAAAAGGACATTTTTCTAACTACATGTAGTAAGAAAGTGATGATGAAATGACTCCAGTAGCAGTTGCATGATTACCTGATCAACATGATTGGGATCTCCAGTTGGCCAACGATGCTTGCTGGGCACACAACCTCCAAGTTGTTCTCCAGGTTGCCTCTGAAAGAAGTATCCAACTGTTGCATCGTCTTGCGATCGTCCACTCAGGGGTGGCTGCGGCGTCCCAGGTGTGGGGTTGGAGCCTCTATCCATGCCAGGTAAATGTGGGCCTCCAGGAGCCTGTACAGCTCCTCCGACAGTGGCTAGGGGCCCCCCACCATGGACCCGGACGCCACCGGTCTCAGGAGCACCATTTGCATGCAGCATCCCACCTCTCGTCTCCTGCCAGGCCACGTCATTCATACCTAGGATGCTGCATGGAATGCTCATTCCACGGGAAAGCCTGAAACAAAAATAATCATTTTTATTCCACTTTTTAGTATGCCGTTATTATGACCAAATAAGGAAAAAGACACAGAGACCTTGAGCAAATATATGTTCCGTCAACGAACTATACACTTTGGTACATTCCTGGCAATGTAGACATTATTCGGTTAGTGGACGTCTAAATAAATAAGCTCCAATGCATGTAATCATATGCATTATTAAGGATTAAAGTAGCCAACATTAATTTAAAAAAGTAGTAGTTTGAAACCGTTTTAAATACTTAATGTAAAAAATATATTTTCGTTATGAAGGAAATAAAAGCGACACATTTAAT
Source organism: Callionymus lyra (assembly GCF_982586985.1). Classification (NCBI taxonomy): domain Eukaryota; kingdom Metazoa; phylum Chordata; class Actinopteri; order Syngnathiformes; family Callionymidae; genus Callionymus; species Callionymus lyra. The sequence continues at coordinate 11,327,432 of NC_141830.1, forward strand.
ATATAGTTATAGTTATGCTTGCATACGCTCCACAATATATGGCCTTTTGGAAATAAATGTAATATTTACAGAAAGTAGCAGAAGTAAAAACCGACCGCGGTACATATTTATGTGTGCATTCGCCGTTTCCTGGATATCGGAAGTGGTCGATCAGCGCCTTTTACTTTTGATCGTGCAATCCGAGTTGCTGCCGGGCTGCAGTATTCCAAATCAAACTGTTTGCCTTGTTTCTGTCACCACTATACAACAACTCTGATGACGTAGAACATATTTTCTAGTTTTTCAAGAATATCGTAAGTAACGCGCAAGTATCATAAGTACACCCGCTAGAAATCTCCGACAACATTTTCACATGACAAAACTCCCTCAGGAAATAGCTAGGAAACCAAGGCAAGTAGAATGTTCATTGGAATCACTATAATATTATACGTTATACAGTCATCTGAATAAAATATATTTTGAATTGATCATTTCACACATGGTTTTTTAAACCTGCCGATTGTGTCGTCGCTTGTGATGCGACTCACAGGTAGAGCCGACCAGCCATGTTCAGTGAAATTTCAGCGCCACCAATTTCATGAATTTTAATCAATAAAAATTAGCTGTAACTGAGCTTCATGTTTCAATTACTGTCTATTTAAAAACTTATGGTGTGTATGTTTTTTCTAAGCATATTTCAAGAGAGTCAAATAATTTACCATTAACTCATTGATTAAAGTATTGATGACATTACTTTATTTCCAGTTTATTTGCTTTCTAATGATACCAACATTCCTCTTTTTTTTTTTTAAATCAGGTCAAATTTAAGCCAAGTTATGACATTTTGGATATTTTTTTCTGAATAACGATCACAGGAGAATTCTACTTCAGTTAATTAATATAATTATTAATCAATACATCTTTCAAAAATAAGAAAAAAACGATACTCTAAACGTACATATGTGTCACAAAACTTACATTTTGTTGGTTTGATTGTCATGCAGTTAGCTCCCCGCTAAAGACGTTGTTTTTTTATTTATAAATTGTCGTATATATTCATGAAGTGATATCGGCATCACAGTTGAACCCGCTCTTTATAGTTCTAGACCAGAAACTAGACTCTTGAAAGCCTGTTTTTTCTTTTTTCGAAGGCAAGCGAGAAAACATCAAAACAATTCCCAGGCGGAAGAGCTAGCAAGCTTTGCTAGCAGTTGCTAGCCTTCTGTTAGCCGTCGGAACAACAGTGTTGATGTAACGATAGCTTTTTGTTTTGATAAACCACAATCCATGCGGCTTATTGTGAATTTGTGGGGAATATTCGATGCCTCGGAAAAAGTTGACCGCGCTGCAAATCAATAAAAAACCCGAAACACATTTGACGATATTGTCCAGTGCTGTTAGCTTACAGAGCACCCGAGCAAGCTAGCTCGGCTAACGCGTTTGCACAAAAGCTAGCGTGTTCGGCGTTGACTTAAAAAGAATAAACCACTGCTTTTATTCCACATGTAACTGTAAGAAATAGACGCGTTGGCGGGTGTCCGGGTTTGGCTTAGCGAATACGGAATTAAAAACAATATGACAATATGGAATCGACGAGCTAGCTTTAGCCACATCGGGCCCGGATATGATTGGTTAGCTTGACATCAAAGTTCAATTAAGTGAATAAACGGGGTTCATGTGAGGTTTACCTGTGAGCTCCCATTATTGTTCTTAAAAGCCACGTACGTTTTTTATTTAATAGCGTTTAATTGCTAACACGCATGTTGGGTGGAACGCCAGGCAAACACTCGGCGGCTAAACAACATGGCCCCCCTTCAAGTTCCAAACAGTGGGGCCTTATAGCCGCTAAACAAAAGGGGATCCTCGCAGCTCGGCGACCACCATAGAAATAAAAAAATCACACCTGCATCCGCTGACGGCTCGACGAGCGCAGACCAGGAGGACATACTTACGCGTTGTCGTGTGAAGAGATGTTCTCTGCTGGTTGCACACAGTCGCCGTCCTGTATTGTTTTGTTTCCTTGCAGGGAGCGCTGATTTTGCAAAGCCTGATGGTCACTGTTGCTGCTGCCGCTGCTGCTGCTCGGGAGTTTGGCTCCGCCGCTGCCGCCTCCCTGAAGATGACGTCATTTACGTATCATTACGTCAACAACGAAGGCTCCACCATCAGACGCGATCATAAACAAAAAAAAAGAAGAATCATATATTCAAGGCTTATGTTAGACGATCGTGTCTCGCCTTGAGCTCAAATGGTTGAAACTTTTCATTGATAATATATATTTCTGGCTTTATGCCTTTAATGATTCACAACCTCTATGTCAGAGTTCATGGTTCTCAACTGTTTACTTTCCAATAAAATACTTTGTCTATTTATTTCACTCATACATGTTTTTAAAATAATAATTATTCGATTTCCTTGGTGATTGGCTCTGTTTTTCTATTTGCTTCTTGTTTGTTATCTTGTTTCATTCTTTTATTATGTACTGCTACCAACAATCCTGTTGTAAGGAAGTAAGTAAGTAATTTTTATTTATATAGCGCTTTTCCAGACCAGGTTCACAAAGCGCTTAGACAATCAGGGCCGGGTCTAGGCAGGGGCAAGAGGGGGCCTGGCCCCCTCAAATAAATGTTGTGCCCCCTCAAACTTACATGTAAGTAAGTAAGTAACAGCACAATGCCCCCTCAAGATTTGTGGCTGCCCCCTCATACATGCCTGTCTAGACCCGGCCCTGTAGACAATCAAAACAATATTCAATAAAGTATATACTTTAAAGGTCAAGATAAAACTGAAAACACAACAGGAGTTCCAGAAAATCAAGGAAAAGCCTGAACAAATAAAAACGTCTTAAGATGTTTCTTAAAGGAGTCAGTAGATCCATCAAGCGCAAAGAGAGAGGAAGATCATTCCAAAGCTTAGGAGCAACAGCCTGGAAGGATTTCTCTCCTCTGGTCCTGAACCGTGTGCGAGGAACCATCAGTAGATTCTGATCCACAGACCTCAGAGCCCGAGATTTTTCTCAGTTGAAGGAAACAGTTTCTGGTCAGTTTACTAAACTGTCAATAAAAGTTTCTGATTTTATTTTTTTCAACAACACTTTATAGAAACTCCAAAGAAAAAGGAGGGAAAAACAAATAACAGGAAAAACATCTAAAAAAGAAAAGAAAAATAACATTCAGGTTGTAAATGTCCTACATTCAAATTCATTCAGTGATCATTTTCAACTGCTTTATCCCTTACTGGTGTTGCGGGGAGAATCAGAATCAGAATCCTTTATTTGTCCCGCGAGGGGAAATTCGGTTTAAACAGCAATATACAAACAAATAAAAAACACCCAGAAATAAAATAATAAAATGAATAAAAAATCTAAATAGAATAAAATAAAGACTGGAGCCTATCCCAGTATGATAGGGCGAGAGACAGGGGACACCCTGGACAGCACGCCAGTCTGTCACAGGGCCCTACATTCAAATTCCTTAAATTAATTTGGGAACCAGGCATAGTTGTGTCATTCCATTAAAGATTAATTAAAAAAAACATTACTATTATCAGTATTAGAAAACAGCTTTATTCGCCATTGACCATATAGTAAGAATTTTTCTTAGTCTGTTACTGACTCATAGGGAATTTGTATTTTGTTCACAGACAAAATCTCCGCCCTGGACCCGTTGACGGATAAGCGGATGACGATGGATGGATGGATGGATGGATGGATGGATGGATGGATGATATGCAAAACGTAGTGCAAGAAAAAGTGCAAAGGAGTCTGTGCAACATGGATCTATATTGTTATTATTATCATGAGTATGAGTGAATATGTCTGGTTGTGTGAAGAGAAAACTATTTTAACGTCTCATGTATTATTATCTTTATTAATATGTTTTAATACAAGGAGCATTATTGTTATTATTATCAAGTGTATGAGTGAATATGTCTGGTTGTGTGAAGAGAAAACTATCTTAACGTCTCATGTATTATTATATTTATTAATATTTTTTACTACAAGGAGCATTATTGTTATTATTATCATGTGTATGAGTGAATATGTCTGGTTGTGTGCAAAGAAAACAATTTTAACGTCTCATGTATTATTATCTTTATTAATATTTTTTAATACAAGGAGCATTATTGTTATTATTATCATGTGTATGAGTGAATATGTCTGGTTGTGTGAAGAGAAAACGATTTTAACGTCTCATGTATTATTATCTTTATTAATATTTTTTAATTCAAGGAGTATTATTATTATCATGTGTATGAGTGAATATGTCTGGTTGTGTGAAGAGAAAACTATTTTAACGTCTCATGTATTATTATCTTTATTAATATGTTTTAATACAAGGAGCATTATTGTTATTATTATCCTGTGTATGAGTGAATATGTCTGGTTGTGTGAAGAGAAAACAATTTTAACGTCTCATGTATTATTACCTTTATTAATATTGTTTTAATACAAGGAGCATTATTGTTATTATTATCATGTGTATGAGTGAATATGTCTGGTTGTGTGAAGAGAAAACAATTTTAACGTCTCATGTATTATTACCTTTATTAATATTGTTTTAATACAAGGAGCATTATTGTTATTATTATCATGTGTATGAGTGAATATGTCTGGTTGTGTGAAGAGAAAACTATTTTAACGTCTCATGTATTATTTATGATACCTTTATTAATATTGTTTTAATACATGGAGCATTATTATAATTATTATTAAGTATAATTATCTTTATTAATATGTTTTAATACATGTATTATATCTGTACTGCCACCACTAGGATGTGTTTACAAAACTTGCAATACAATGTTCTGAATCTGATACGGCCCAATATAATGTGTATATGTATCCACAGTATAATACAGTTCAATGTTTTTTTGTGAACTGCTGTGTCAACTTAAATGTATCCAATGAGGGAAGAATAAAGGTATAACATCATCAGCGTAACCTTACACCTCATGGAAACTCAAAATGAAAATATTACATAGCTAGTCTATAACAGTCTTTCTTTAACACTTCATATTTCTGTATGTAGAATAAAATCTTTATTTTTTAAAATGCAGCCCATCTTGTTTGTTACAGGCACAATAATAATAATGAATTTGCTCCATGAAAAAAACACCTGGATCCCAAGATAATACTTCCAGATCTGGGATTTTTTTTTTTTTAGTTATTGTTATCATGTGTAATATTTTTTAATACAAGGAGCATTATTGTTATTATTATCATGTGTATGAGTGAATATGTCTGGTTGTGTGAAGAGAAAACGATTATAACGTCTCATGTATTATTATCTTTATTAATATGTTTTAATACAAGGAGCATTATTGTTATTATTATCATGTGTATGAGTGAAACTGTCTGGTTGTGTGAATAGAAAAACTATTTTAACGTCTCATGATGAATTGAAATGTCAAACTCTGCCCCTCCAGGTTTCATCTTAACATGTGAGCATGACTTAGTGAGCAAGTTTTTTTTCTTCTTATGTCTGAACCAAGTTAGGTTTCGTCTGATATATTTGGGTGGATCCCGGACCAGGACCAGCCCCCTCCACCACTAAAAGCGGTCCCGGCTGAGATCCAATCCAAGGCAGCCTGGGCAGACCGTGAACGCACCACCGCCACTTCCTATTGGGTTGCTATATTTGGAATCCTACCTTCCTCTTATAAAGAGAATCGCGTTTGTTTCTGGATAATCGTCTCCGTTCGTTCAAGTCCCCCCCCGCTGTTGTGGACCTTGTGTTCCCGAGGACCACGAATGGCGACCATCCGTAAGAAGCTGGTGGTGGTGGGCGACGGCGCCTGCGGGAAAACATGTCTCCTCATCGTGTTCAGCAAGGACGAGTTCCCGGAGGTGTACGTCCCGACCGTCTTCGACACCTACGTGGCGGACATCGAGGTGGACAACAAGCAGGTCCAGCTGGCCCTGTGGGACACGGCGGGCCAGGAGGACTACGACCGGCTCCGGCCGCTCTCCTACCCGGACACCGACGTCATCCTCATGTGCTTCTCCGTGGACAGCCCGGACTCGCTGGAGAACATCCCGGAGAAGTGGGTCCCCGAGGTGAAGCACTTCTGCCCGAATGTCCCCATCATCCTGGTGGGCAACAAGAAGGATCTGCGCCACGACGAGGGCGTGAAGAGCGAGCTGTCGCGGCTGAAGCTGGAGCCCGTGAAGGCGGACGAGGGCCGCGCCATGGCGGCCAGGATCGGCGCCCACGACTACCTGGAGTGCTCGGCCCGGTCCAAGGAGGGCGTGTGGGAGGTGTTCGAGATGGCCACCAAAGCGTCGTTACAGAAACGGAAATCGCAGTCGGGGGGTTGTCTACGGTGCTGCGTTTTAATGTGAACTGAGAGAGAAGGAAAGTGGAGACTCCGGCTTTTATTTTGAAAGACTCGGGATTTTTTGCCATTTCAGAGACTTGTTTTTAAGTTGTTAACTGTTCAATGAACTTTGATGAATGATATGTCTAACCCTATATCACTTTGAATGAAAACAAAAGGAAAGGAAATCCAACCACGTGACTCAAGCAAGAGCTTGGCCGACATCCGGTTTTCACTGTGTCTATCGGCTGTGCCTTTTGGATTTTTTTTTTTCTTTTTCTTTTATGAGTCAAAAGAAGTGTCAATGAAAATAATATGTTGGTGTTGAACCAGTGCTGGGTGGTATGGCCGACAACAGTGTTTGTTGCGGTGTTTTTTGCTCACCTTGAGAGATGTTTACTTTATTTTTGAATGTGACTTGTTATTTATCAGTGGCTGTCTTTTCACTCGGTGGATTTAGAAACTTCCATATAGAAAACGGTCTTTTTTCAAAATGCACTTTAGCCTGCTTGGTGTTAACTTTACAATCACTACATCCAAAACTGCACTAACAAAACTTGATGTATTGTGCTGGTACTAATGCTCTTATTTTCCCCAACAACAAAAACAAATCATTAACTGAAAAATGACCGTTGAATAACTAAAACCCTCAAAAAAAGGGTTTGAATACACAATGAACACATCTTAATTCTACTAGTGTTTACTCACAAAGGTGTTACCACCCAGCACTCACGACAAAACACCCACTTTTGTTGACCTTGACTTGTGTATATCTTTATTTTTTTTTCTTGTGCCAAATGTCACAGCCAAAACATGAGCACTTGCATCTATGTTGTTATGTTTTTTTTTGTAATGTTGCACAAATGGGACACTTTTTTAAAATAAATAATTTCTGTGTACAAATCAGTATTTTTTTTTTCTTTCTGTAAATGCATTTTATTAAATGATTATCATCATTAATGAAAAATATCCATGGGCAGCAAGTAATGGGATATAAAAGCATTTTGTCAAGATGGAGTTCTTTTTTTCTTTGGATTTATTTCGACAAATGTTTAGAAAAATGAATGATCAGGGAGTATGACAGATGATGAAGACTCGCAAAACCATTTTGTTAACAATACCAATTTTACCAAAGTAAACATCTTTCACAATCATTGTCATATGATAATAAAAAAATATATGATGCAAAAGTCTTTGCTCTATTAACCTTTATTATCCATAATTACCTGATTAGTTTTGTGACTAAAGTAATTATTCATTAGGAAGAGTCAGAATTCTGCTCTGAATAATTTTCTTTTTTTTTTTTTTCCTAATCCAGTCTAGTGACAATGGTGTCAAAGTCACATTCTGTGTTGTTGCTGGGATTTGAGTCGACTTACTGGGCAGGAATGTGATGTGCTGGACTGGTTAATTCTCCCACACTGGCCCCTCTCTTGTGCCTCACATGTCGGCGGAGTCACGGCTCACACGGATCCACGCCATGAGGACAACATGCTGAAGCAGCAAACATCAGTCATTTATTATTAATGAAAGTAGTTCCATCCATCCTGGGATCCTGGTGGAAAAAGTTTGAATATAGAAGAAGCTTTTTTAGGGGTCTGATGCATTATTAACTGTCCTGCCATGGCAACATAACCATTTGTCTGTTATTGTAGAGTTAAAAAAAAAGTTGGCCACTAACCAAAATAAATTATATAAGTTCCATATAAGTTTTAATGCTAAGTAGAATTGTTGAGTTTAAGTATTTCAAGTGTAGTGTTTGTTAATTGTTTCAGTTTTATATAACAGAAAATGCATTAAAATCAATAGGTAGATAGACAGAACTTGATTAATCACTCTGGAGATCTCCTTTGGGATGTTGGTCAAAAAAACAAAACCTAACAAATAATTAAACCTAATAAAAGTAACCTTACTAGTGTCTTGACTTTCTACTTAGATTATATATTAATTTCAAGATTTAATCGTCTTTATTTTTCGCTTTTTTATTTTTCTGAAAACTAAACAAACATAAAAAATCTAATATTGCTTAATTGTCTTACCTTTACCTGATAATAAAAGGGTCACAGGTCCCTCCCAGAGTTTAAGGGCACGTTCAAAAACACTTACATTTTTTTTATATATAATAATCATCTTATACTTTATTTTGAGTTTTTTTATTTTTGCCCAATTGGTAATTATTGAAATTATTAAATTGAAATGATAATTTATTATCTATAATAATATATATGAAAATGTATTTTTAGTATCGTGTACCAAACTGATGGTAGCCCTTAAGGTCACATGGTTGCCTTGGTGTAGCTCACAGTTAAAAAAAAAGTTGGTGACCCCTGGTATAGAGCAACTGGCTTTGGGACTGTTGGGGAAATGATCCAAATTTTCTTCATATTTTGCCGATTCATGTTTTGTGTATTTTGGTGTGGATTCTGGGTCACCTTTGGTAGCTGAATTGTTACAGGTTCACTGTGAATTTTGACCATTTATTTATGTTTTTATTAATTTATATTAACTATATAATGAAATATATATGAATCATAACATTTCATCATAACAATTGAATCATAACATGTGATCTTTATTTCTTAACCATCTGATATTGTTCAAAGATGGAATCATTTGCTCTGTTTGCACTAAAATAAGACAGAAATTAGAGGGTCCCACAAGTTCGAGACCCTTGGTTGAGGGTAAGTTTGTTTTTTAACTGAGGGAGGAATAAGAGGAAGAATGGGGAGTTAAACTCTGCAGGTAGATTCAAGTACTTAATAACACTTGATACAAAATATCCCAAACTTGTCAAAGAAAAAAGGAAACTGTTTGTGCTACAAAGGATCTTTATTGAACATGTTTTTAAATAAACAACAACAAGCTGCTGGTGGACACAAACAGGGAGTCACCAGAGAAATACTGGAGCAGAGCTTTAGACAAACAGAGACAAACATTGGTGAGGCGCGTTCTTAGAAGTTAACAATTAGTTGTAGTATGCTAAGAAAGGAATTGGGATGTCGAGGTCAATCTGTCGGTCACTAACTCTCAGATAAGGTTCGACAATCTGACTTTTCTCTTTAAGGTTCACGATGAGTGTGTTCTGGAAGTTGTTAGCCTCCTTCATGAAAGAGCTGATGTTACTCTGGATGGTGGTCTGCAGTTCTTCAATGGACATCTCGCCGAACATCCTATCCTCAACCTTCTCTCTAACAATTTGGAAACACTCAATCAAATATATGACAGAGAAATTTGCATGCCAAACAACAGCTCTTACAATGCGGGAGTTGGCGATGTCATTAAAAAGATGCTCCAGGTAGAACACCACTGAGTCTACGTCCATAGTTCTCACAATTTCCAGAAATCTCTCAGACTTCTTTACAGCAAATTTCACAGACTCTGTAGCCATATTGTAGTAGTCTTTCAACTCAATTTGCCTGACTGATCCAAACAGAAAAATCAGGTCGGCCTTGGTTCTCCTAAGAATTCTCGACAACTCTCTGACTAACTCCTCTCCGCTAACAACAAAATCAGTTGCGGGAACAACAAAGTAAATGGCCTCGACATACTTAATGGCTTCTGCGAACAATCTGTTGAAGTAAACTGGAACAGCGACATACACCTTGTCGATAGTATCTATAAGGAAAGACCTGCACTCCAGGAAGATCTCTGTCCCTGTCAGTCTACGCTGGTAGCCTGGGATTCTGAACTGGGTCTCTTTAAGGAATTTAAAAACTGCATCCAGGACAGCTAAGACATTCTTCTGGTACTTCTGCAAAATCGAACTTGCGAAATTGGTTACAGTTGTCAAAACTACAGGAGGTTCAACTTCCCTCAGACTCTCTGCTGCCCTCTTCATCATAACCTTTCCTTGTTTCTTCATTTTGTAAACGCTTCTCTGGAGGTCTCTGGCCTTATTGGTGAGCTCAGTATAGGTTTCGTCAACAGCCTCGAAGATAGTAGGGACCTTTCTGTTCACTTCAAGCATCATTTCGTTTGGGATCTCCATGTTCCAGGTGGTCTGAACATTAATAGTCTCGGAGTTGGTCATAGAGATCTTTGTCAAGATGATATCCACGTCTTTGGTGGGTTCCGACTGTTGAGAGAAAGAAAACATATCAGTATCCTGTTGTTTAAAATTCCATATGCATACTTATGAAGCTGATGTTCTTACCTGGTAGCGGCCGTAGACTCTAGCTCTCACTTGCGCCGGGCGCTTGGTCTGCATCTGAACACCGATGAGTCCAGCAGGGGTTGAAAGAGACATGACAAGACCTTCTGTTGGATTCGCAGTTACCACTTGTTTGACTTCCATGGCGTCCTCCATAAGATGGATGCGCGCTGCGTTGGTCATAGAAGTGTCAACAATTTCAGAGGTGACTAACATCGAGCCGTCGTGGTTGACTTCGAACTGCATGTATTTGGCACTCAAGGCAGAGACCATTTTAACACCTTTGGGGACCTTGCTGAGATCCATGTTTCCTTGAATCTTTCCCTTCAGGAGCTCACATGGAGTGGTGGAGGAGGCGTCAAAGTGAACGTTGATGCTGTCTAGATTGTTATTGAGCAGACTGGCTTCACTTGTGAGGGTGATCATTTCAGTCTTCAAAGAGAACTCGTGCATCAGATCGCCCATCTTGGGGATGTCGATCCTCTGCACCTCGGGCACTGTGATTTTGGGAAGAGTCAGCTTGCTGAGGGCAGATGGAACGTGCAGAGTGGGCATGGAGATGAGGCTGGAATCAGGCAGGGGAATGGTGAAGGTGGACAGTTCCACGTTCATCACTGGCACCTTGAAGGCTGGGACTGTGACGGTTTTGGGCAGTTGAAGGCTGTATTTCTCATACTCATCCTGGGCCCTGTTGTATGTGGAAGCCAGCATGGCAGCAGCTTTGTCCTTGCTGACAAGCATTCTCTTGTGCAGAGTCTTCATGTTCATATTAATGCCATTAATGGCAGGTTTAAGATTGATGTAGATCATGAATGGTTCAGGGTTTTTCTTGTACGTGAGCTTGCTGGTAATGTCAAGGGTCTGCTGAGGAGTAATCAGATATTTAGCCAGGCCAGTGTTGGACCACAGTGAGAAATCCTTAATTTCTGGTGTGGTTACATCAAAATAGGGCACCGTAATCGAAGGAATGGTGACCTCCTTCTTCAGTACTTCAAGGTCTGCTTCAGCATGGATCTGGGAATTAACTCTGATTTCCGTCTCTACGTTGTCTACGGCAAACTGATGAGAATATTTGTACTGATTGAATCTTGCCAAACCAGTCCAGCCGGCCTGTTGCACTTCAGTTTTCAGAGAGAGCACCATGTCGTTCTGAAGATCCACCTTTGTGCGCAGGCTGATTGGGAATGGCATGCGCATTTTGCTGTTCAGCTTGTTCTTTGTGTCAAAGGTCAGCTCATCAGTGGAGACCAGAGCGAGGGCAGCATTTGAGATGACAAGATCCTCCATTTCTGTGTTATGAGAAGCAGTGAAGTGAATTTTCATGTCTTCGGTCTTGGCCTGGAACTTCAGTTCTGCAACACTGGTCTTTATGATGGGCGCCTCTGTGACAGCACTGGCCTCAATCATGACGTGACGGAGGATGCAAATGTCAGCAGACAGGTTATGAATGGCTTTCAGGTTTTTGTTGCTGGTTTCCCCTGCAAATGTTACTTTGGTTGTGCACAGATCCATAGTGACCTCCATGTCACTCTTATGTGCCAGCTCATCCGTGTATTTCTGAAGGGAATATTTTCCATTAGCCAGGTTGTTCATGATCAGGCTTGCAGTGCCATCTTCCAGCACAAACATCGTCTTCTGGTTCATGGACATGTCGCTGGAGAAGCTAAGGGGCAGCATGTTCATGCCGTGTTTGTAGTTTGTCTCCATTTTTGCAGAAACTCCACTACCAGCAGCAAAGTGAATAGAATTAACAAGCTCGGCAGTGTAGAGTTCAGTCATGACATTGGCTGTTGTTGATGCTGTGACCTCTGATGGCAGGGTAAAGATGGTCATTGCTCCTTGGTGGTCAAGATTAAATGATGACTGTTCAATCTTGATGTTCTCAGAGACAGACAGGTGGCTCATTTTGGGCATAGCCAATAGCGCACTGGCATCAAGGGTGAAATCCAGGACCCTGAGGGTGGATGAAGCTTGAGATTTCAGGTTGATTTTGAACTCTGGGGTGACTGAAGACGTTGTAGTGTTTGTCAAATCCGCCATGGTCTTAAGTTTGTAATGAGGGGAAGTCACCTTCAATTCTCCGTAGAGTTTGCCAAAGCAGGGGATTTTGCTCATGTCTGCCGCCTTCTCTTTCAGCTTCATAGCAAGAGTTTCATAATCAAAAGATTGAAGTTTCTGGATTAAGGTCATGAAATAGCTGCTCATGTCTTCAATCAGCTGCGTAAAGTCAAAGGAATAGATCTCATTCAGGAGTTCCTGAGCTGGTGCCATCATCTTCTGAACCACAGGCTTGATGTCAATTGACTTAATAGTGGTAAACACGTTGTGGATCTTTTCCCTGATTTGGTATTTCTTCATCATATCAACAACCTGATCCATGATGACTGCGATCATCTTCTCAACCTCATAACTGGAGAGGAACTCTTCAATTCTTTCATACATGATATCTAACTTTGTGGAAATGTTATAGTTCTTAACCCATGTCATGATGGCTTCCCTGATGGTCTTCAGAACCTCAATGATTTTGTCGGTAGGGATCTTGGATGTCAGATTCATCACGGTGGCTTCTACTGAGCTGACAAACATCTTGATGTCCTGGATGAAGGAATATAAGTCTAAGTTGTTGATGACAGATTTCAGCTGCTCCACCTTGTTTTGAACCATGGTACTGATCTCATACTTGGTGTTGATGTCTTTCAGCATCTCAACAGTACTGTCCATGAGTCTCATAAGTGTGGCCTTTGTATTTTCAATGACTGCAGGTAAATATTCCATGAATGGAATCAGGATAAGGTGGCTGTCGCTATTCTTGTCGTACTTCAAGAATCCAGAGACTGCGTAGTCGTTGCTTGCATCTGTCATGAAGTTGGTGGAGAGTGTTCCCTTCATCTCAACTCCCATGCGTTCAGCCTTGTTGTAGGCATCCAGCTCCTGAGAGAAGGAGTGCTCATTCAAATTGGCTTTCATCTTCAGAACAACGAGCTGCTCTTCGAGGTTCAACACACTGGTGAACTTGTTGTCAATGCTGGTCGTGATAGTGGGTATCCCGCTCAGTTCATGGCTGCTTGAGGCTCTTTGTTCAAGAGAGTGGAGGAACTTCAGAGGTTCTGCTTTCAGCAGGAATTTGCTATAAACCTCACCGCTGTGCTTACCGAACAGGTAAACAGCACCATTGGAGTTAAACATGGCATCGATGTTCAAGGTGAAAGGTTCAGCAACAGCATTAATATTGCTGTCGACCTGGAGCAATGGGGATTTGAGGTTGGCCAAGTTCTTCAGAGTCATGGTCAATCCAGCCAGTTCCATTTCGGTGGCATGAGACATCTGGGTACCCAAAAGTTTACCATTTGTGTTGCACTTGGTAGAGATGATCATGTCTACAACCTTAATTTCATAGGTGTGTTTCAGCTCCTCCTCCTTAATGGCAGACATCATCGATCCAGTCATCTCCATGTTGTAGGGCTCTGCCTTTAACTGGGCCTCGTTCACAAAGTTTACGTTCATGATCTTCAGGTTATTTTTCATGTTTGCAGAAGCCTTGTAGCTCTCCATGTTCATTGTGATGTCGTGCATGTATGAGTTGGCTGCATTAAGC